>NC_056731.1:1552208989-1552403989 GCF_019279795.1 Protopterus annectens | reverse complement strand
TTTGAAACCTTCCACCCCTGAGAGAGGGGTGAGGACAACTAAGTATGTTGTACTACCAATTATGAATATCAGGCATATGCACTGTTTGTGAACTGCTATACTGCCATTAGTACGTTACTCACTTCTGAACAGTTTGTGCTTTGTTTGTGTTGACATTAGCACAGTCTGCTCAGGACAACTGGACATATTTCAGTACTGTGTATGCCTGCCTACATCCGTGGGTGTGCCTGACTACACAGGTATATGGTACTTTTGGGTAGGGGTGCAGAACTGCGGAGAGCATTATTTATTATCGTGTGCTGTTTATCTTGCTGAACATGCAGAGTTGCTGTGTACCTGTTAGTCTCTGAAGGCTAGTAGTCTGTCTCAGTAGCTCCCACCTGTGGACATATCCAGATGGTAGACAGAGGTTAGCCTAGTATCCCTTGACTGTACACCACACCAGTCTTTTCACACCTGAACAATGGCATTGTCACAGATGGTTGCTAGCAGTACATGGCTACATCCTTTGATATTTCTGTGGTGTACTCCTACATACGGGCATGCTTGTGGAATTCATTCTACAGCTGTTTGCTGAGTGTGTAACAGCAGACAAGCTGATATGCCTGTGTGTTTCTGACACTTCTAGGCCTCAGATACTCTCAGGTAAATATTTGAACAGACTCAGGAAAAGGTACATATAAGTGGGATACACCAGTGATATATTTCAGATATTTTGCTGTTGAGACTTTGGGGGATTCTGTGCATATGTATTACTACACCTTTTCTGATGTGCAAACAGTGTCTACTCTCACTTATTGATATTTTGCATTAAATGAGATTCCCCACCTTTCTGCCTACTGTTAGTACATTTCACAGGGAGTCAGAGGGGCACAGTTAACATTTGTTTGCAAATCAGGGACATCCCTGTAAATCAGTCACAGTTGGGAGGTCTGGCCTCTGACCTATTCAAATATGCCAGTGTTTATCCTGTTCTGATACTGTGTCGGGTTTGTTAGGTGCTACTGTAACATTATTCCCTACTAGCATGGCTGGTTCTCTTGCATATGCAATGAATTTGTCATGCAATTCCACAACACTTGCTGGTTAAGGGCCACAGAACAAGATATGTGTTATGCCATTCCTATTCACCCTTTACATTCACTCATTGTAATGCATGATATATTTCTTTCAGCACCACATTATTGTATATCTGCTGTGGCTTAGTGGTATTTCCTGCAGTCTTGTGAGCCCAAGGTCTGGGGTTCGAGACTGACAGGGGTATTTTATTTTGTTGCTGAGCAGTATAAGGTCTCTGCCATAGAGTGACTATGGCAATTTTAAGCAATTGTAAGCGGGTTTGCGTGGGTTTGCATGACGCTTAGTGATGCTTAGCTAAGCGTACACATGCGAACACTGGTGCAAACCCACTAACTATTGCTTAAAAGTGTTTACTCCTGCTAACCCCTGTGCTAATTTCTTTTAAAGAAAAGAAAATGGGGAGATAGGAAAGTGGTGAAAAAGGGGGCACAAAGAGGGACACACAGTAGGTAAACAAGCTCGGGATGTGCAGGACGGGTGTAGGGAAGGTCCATAGCTGCCCATTTCTTTAACAACAACAGCTGTGCATATGCAATGAATTTGGAATGAAATTTGAAACATTCCACCCCTGGGAGAGGGGTGAGGACAACAAAGTATGTTGTCCTGCCAATTCTAATTATCAGCTTACATGTTTGTCTGATGGACATGTTGTAAAATGGGCAGCTATGTATGGGGCGTAAGTTTTTTGTGGGTACATATTGCCCTTTTTTTTTTTTTTTTTTTTTCCAGGTGAGAGTGGGAAGTGAGGTAGAGGAAGTAGTTATGTCTGGGGAGGTAGGTTGGGAAGGTAAACAGACAAGACAGACAAGGGGCAGTGTATGACACATGGGGTGGGTGACACAATTGATGGGATTGGATGTTTGGAAATCGCAAGCTCATGAGCCCACAGATGGTAACAGTGGAACTGAGATCTCCACCCATGGGCAGTCACCACTGAACCTTCACAGCCCCAAGGGTGGCTGTGCTGGGGGCTGCGTAGGATGGGCAGGCTCACCCGTGAGACATGCCACTCTCGCCTCAAGCTGGCATAGGGGATCAGCGACTGAACACTGGATCTCCCTATGCACCACAGCCCGGACCCTTTGAAGGGTGACATGTGGCCCTTCTCCGCCCATGCTTGCATGGGGGGAACAAGCCCCATCCCCTGCAGCGCTTCCACCCGAAGGTGGCACAGGACCAATGGAGGAGGGGAGCCCGGGCTGGGCACCTGACCTGCTGGTGCCAGGTGCACTCGCCGGCTGTGTAGGGACAGGTGGGTCTGCTCAGACCGGCCTTCCCATACGTTCTGTGATTAGGTGTGTTTAATTACAACATAAACAAAACAGCATTCCAGATTAGTTGTAACAGCATGCAGTAATATTCCCATTAACCCAACACACCAAGGGTACAACAGTTGAACAGCAAGCCTAACACATGCATATATTGAACCCCAGTGGTTATTCCAACAGCATGCAGGGATGTTTGGTAGCAACAGGCCACCATGATTGTGGTGTTTAAACATGGCACATGCATCAACATGAATGCAAATATTTATAGAACAATAGGACATATGTGCCAACAAATATTTAAGATTACACATACCCATTGAGGTGTGGAATTGCATGGTTTATGCACATACAATAGGGTGTATAAAAAAACCTTGGTTAACATCTTATAATGACCTTTTAGTCTGCACTAATTTCCTAGTGACTGCAAGTGTATATCCCCTACCTGTATTATTATACTTGCCACCATACATTAGGTTGTGTACTGGGTTTGGCTAGTTCAATATATGCCCGATCTATATCTGAAATACTAACTGTCCAGGATGCAGATGTTACTGCTACATATTTCTTGATTGCATTTATATTTCTTTATCTTCATATCTGGAATGTTTTCACATGACATTTTCACTTCAGTTTGTACAGAACCCTGCATTTCTTGACACACACTCACATTTCTGGGGAAAAAGATAACATGCTACACGTGTGCCAGGTTTACTTATTCATGCCAGCCAGTAACTGCCTGTTGTGGACTGTATATATGTTTCACAGCTACTAGTACTTCCATCACCCACTTTATATGGGACTGCACAACTCTGGGTTGCCAGCACCTTTTCAAACAGTACTGTTTGTATACTGCAAGGGTACAACAACATTTCAGACTCTGTGACACATACACACTCTAGGTTTTAGACCTTTATTAATGACATTACACACTTTTCCACAGGCTCACTCCTTTATTTGTTTTAACTGTGTATATGGCAGACATGTTCAAGACATATAATACCTTTATTAATAGGTTAGAACAATCTTTTTTCAGGCTCACTCACTTATTTTATATAACAGTGCCTGCAGAGATATTGTTCCAGACATATGTTACCTTTCTTAATGGGTTTCTATACTCTTTTTCCTGCCAATATGAAGTTTTTATCTGACAGTACATGCAGAGGACTTATTCAGGCAATTTTATGTCTGTATTATTGGACTACAACACTTTCTTTCATGCTCTCTCCCATATTTTATATAACAATACATGCAGAATAATCACTAACCTGCCTGGTGGTGCAGCCTTAGCAGCCTATCAGCATAGGCTTGCTGATTCATAGCACAGTCACCTGCAGCTGTAAAGTAAATGAAGGGATATTGAGACATACCTATCCATTATACATACTCCATTATCAATTCTTACATACTGCATTCCATGGCTACATACTCAGTTGTGGGGCATCCCGCATCCCACGGGCCTCCTGTATCCATTGGTTCAGGCAGTCCTGCTTTCGTCTCTTCAGGTCTGCATGGTGGTGACAGACCTGCTCACCAGTCTGAGGAACGCCTGTGGCACTGGTGAGGTCACGAGCTAACCGGTTCCAAGCCTCTGCCTTGTACTCTGTCCCTTGGAACTGGTCCTGCAGGAGTCTTGACTCATGACGGTGGACAAGGAGCCAAACCATGTATTTGGACTCCTCGATGCCCCAACATTGCGCTCAGAAGTGTGTTCCCTCTCTGACACCAGACATTCTAACTGCAGATGTGAGCTACAATCAGTTATGGCATGTATTCCCACCTGTGGGGCTTAAATATGCCGCATTTCCCACACTTTTTTGTGACTGGCCATTTTATAAAATTCTCGGCTCACTGCAGACCTGCTTAGTAATGGTTAAACTACCATTCGTACGTATATGAATGTTAGTAGTGGCTGTTTCCCCTATGTTGTCATGGCTTAGTGGTTCTGTACTTTGCTTCTGATGCACAGAGTCCTGGGTTTGAATCTTGTCATTCATTTTATTTTCATACTATCCAGACAGGCTAGGGGGTGTGGCTGCATTTAAGCAACTTTGCTCTACGTTGCTCCTCGGTGCCCTACGGTGCCCTGGTTGGCGCGGCGCGCACGTCCGAGCAAATACATTGCGCTGGGTAAAGCGCCATTGAACTATGGGCAACTTTATTGCGCTGGGTAAAGCGCTATGAAACAATGGGCAACTCTATTGCGCTAGGTAAAGTGCTATTCAACTACGGGCAACTCTATTGAGCTGGGTGAAGCGCTGCTTAACTGCAGGCAATTTTATATCAGGATCCTTTAAAATGTTTATTTTGTTCACTGATACATTGGCCATTTCACTGCTTTTTAGTAATGTTTAAACATATTTGTCAGGTATTATTTCATATATACTGATTTAAAAAATAAATACGAAGGGGAGTGGTGGGACTCAAACCATGAATGCCTCTTCGTTGTGCGAACGCTCTACCATTACACTATTGCTATTTGGTGTGACTTGCATAAACATTCTTTCTTATGCTCTTCCTTGTCAGAATTGCTAACGCTAGCTAAGCAATGGGCACACCCGCGCACACACGCGCAAATACGGGCAGCTATTTTGGGGATTTAAAAAATATATTTAATGTTTTGCGTTTTAGAACTGTGATAGGGGTTTACAATATCAGGGAGTGTGGTGTTGGGTGCAGGGACATTTGAGCGGACTCGCTCTTGTGTGTGTGCTTTGTTTAGTTTTAAAACACTTGCAGGAGCGTGGACATTTAGACTGCTCGGCAGTCGGACGCACCCCCTGCTTTCTTACACGGTCCGTGTAAGACTTACTGTTGAGTCAGCATGCCCTCATGCATATTCATGGCACGCTGATGTCAAACCATTCAACTGCAGCCTCCGAGTAAGACTTATTAAGTCTTACACGGAGGATTAGTGAATCCAGGGGATAATGTAGTGAACGCTGTTTAATCTACCCTTTTTATTCGAAATGGTGAAATCCCGAAAGCACGGAACAGCGATGTTTTTTTTTACCGAGCAGCTATTCTGTGTGTTCGGCATTTTGGTGTTTCAACATATTTGGGTCGATTATATATTTGTTAAGTTAATCATTCGCTGATATAATATAGACCCCATATTCATACCAACGGCCAGTTTAGAGTATCCAATTCACCTTCTACACGTCTTTAGAATGTGCAAGGAAAGAGGAGTACCTGGATGGAACTCACTCAAATAAAAGGAGGACATGCAGACCCACACAGAACTCACATCAGCCAACATTCAGACTGAAAAACCTTTTGTTCTGAAGTGACAATGCCACACATAAAAGTCTGCTGAAATTAACATAGCAGGCTTTTCTTGATAATGTTTTGAATGCAGGACTGGAGTCTCTTGGGGTATGTTTGAGTTTTTCTGAGTGCAAAATACTAAAAAAAGAATTGTTTTTAGTATCTGTGTGTAGAGTTACCATTCCATGTATCTGAAATTAATCAGAACTGATTTATGGATTAAATATATTGACTAAAAATGTACAGTCAGTCAAACTCAAGTCATGCTTAACAGTGGGTTATCATGTTTTTCATTATTAATGCACTAAAAGAATGTTTTATGAATAGAGTGACAAAAATCAAAGTTTTTTTTTAATATTGAAACAAGGCAAATTGCCACAAAGTGTTTTGTTCCTATCTTGCTGAAAATCCTTGAACAAATACCTAGTTTAATTTCATATATTTAAATGTGGAATGTACCTTTCCTGGTGGCTAAGGCATCACCCTTGCTGCATACAGTAGAGATGCTGTTTTGAAGAATTAATTTAGGATTGGTGTTATTGTTTTGCCGCTGGTGAGAGAAGCAGGAAAGAGTCACAATATTTTGTTGAGTACAGCTGCAGTGATTCCAGCACTAGTATTAGCTTGATATTTTTAGGATTATGAACATAGAATACCTTGTGAACTGTGTGTGAAGAAGCTGTAAACCTAGAGACACTTGTGAAATATGTTCAGGCTTCATCAGCTGTAGCAAGTTAAGCATCTGGACATATGGAAAAGGCAGTAGAAGCCCTCTTCCAAAGTACTGTGGCCATATGGCAGAGTTTACAACAAAATACACTGCAAAGCAATAGACAAGTAGATAACAAGAAACAAACAGAGTCATACAGCTTTTGAGACAAACATGTGCAGAAAACTGACAGACCAGAGACTACCCCTTCTAAGGAGCAGGCTGCCATGTGAAACAGAGTTCCTCCCTAACCTAATTCAAGAATAACTTGGACAATTGGATGGGGAACAAGGCATACATCCCTAGTTTGGCACCTATGTCTCTAATGAACACAGGCAGCCTGTAAAGTGTTCAACTTCCAGGCCTCTGTTTGTGAATGTTTCATCTCCCAAGCCTTTGCTTGCACTTATCAAGGGTACCAAAACTTGTCAGAGATCTGGGATGCATGGCTAGGCTTAAAAAGGCCCTTGTGGTCGTTAGCCTAGCAAAAACCTATGAACCTAGGGATATACTACAAAATGTCCAAATTCTCCAATAGGAATTCAGGGTTCTGACTGAAGGAAGCAGCCTGAGCCCATGAAGACCTAACTAGACTACAACACGGACCATAAGGGTGAAACACTTTTTGCAGAAATTAAATCCTAGTGATGATGTGGAGGTATAGCAGAACATAAAGGATGAGCTTCTAATGAATGGTCAAGTGTCATCAGACCATTCCTAAGTGGATAGCAAAACAGGTCTATTTTGACTTAGAACCTGCTAATGTGAATGATTATATAGTACTAAATAACAAGATTCTGGAATGCACCTCTTTTGTACTATTTATCTGCTCAGTGGTTTTTGCAACAAATTCTGTGCATCTGAAAAGCCCATGAGATCACAAATGTTTGATCTCATTCATTTGGTGCACATGTAGCTTGAGAACACCATTCCATGATGCTTTTAAGTGGCAATTAATCATTTTCTTCTTAGATCCTTACCTCCATAACAAGATGGGGGTAGGCAAATCATAACATGGCAGAAAAGCTTACTGACTTAATTGTGTGTTATGCTATAGTCAACAAGCTCTGACGTACTATAGCACAGAAGGAGAAGTAGGGCATTATTTCCCAGCCTTCCTAGTTACTACCAATAACTGGAAAGGCTGAAAAACTGTTTCTTAGGAGTCATCTAGAGATTAGTGCTATTGTTTTTCTTCAGGTAGAAAGAGCACAGGGACATTGATTCTTGGTTGTCTCTAATTTGGCAGAGTGCTTAGGACTTCCTGATTGGTCTGGTTTCCATTTTGGTGGAAACCCCTTCAGTTTTCATTTTGGACCATTGTGCAGCCTAACTCATTTCTGTGCTGAGCTGCTGTATCTGGTATGCATATTATCTACTAGGAGAAGGTTGCAACAAGCCTAAAAACTACTGCAGCATCTAGGACAAGACTGCTGATCACCAAAGAACATGGGTTCTTCTTTTGAAGAACTACTTTGGGATTGGTGCTGCTATTTTTTCTTCTGGAGAAGGAAGCAGGAAACAGTCACTGATTTCTAACAAAGTACAGCTGCAGTGATACTAGCACTGCTATTAGCCAGTAGGTGAAACACCTCTAGTTAGCATTCTTGGCAAATGTAATTCTGTTTTTTCACAAAGTACCATCTAATCTAACTTCAGAGGATCACTGTAACTAGTTGATCCGTAAATCTTCAGTGTCAGTTTTTCAGGCTTTCCAGTTATTGGTAGTAACTAGGAAGGCTGGGAAATAATGCCCTACTTCTCCTTCTGTGCTATAGTAAGTCAAAGCTTATAGACTACAGCATAACATTCAATTAAGTCAGTGAGCTGCTCTGCCATGTTATGCTCTCATCCTAATCAGTGGCCATTCTGATCACATTAGGTGTTCTAAGGCAGCATAGTAACTGCCTTATGCTTACCAATTATTCGCTGCTTCAACCAACTGATAGTCAGTCTTGTGAGGCATGTGAATATTTAAGAAATATGGTGGCAAGCCTCCTGCATCAGCCAACTATCGGAAAGCATCATATATCCATTACACCGCATCAATCAGAGCACACCTCTAAGACTATAACTTATGTTGAAGCTGTAAAGATAAAATTGCCAAAGCCTCATAGTAAAAGGTCCCAGCCTCTAACACACAATGCAATGCCTACTCCTTTCCCACTCACTCATAGTGTGGGTAACACTTTGCTGCTTTGTGAAGTTAATTTTCATATTTTATTAACTTGAAAGCTTTATCATGTCTTTTTAAAGATGCCAAGGAACTCTCTTGTTTATTTCCTCATCCACTGTGCCTGACAGCATCAGAGACCAATCAGAGAGCCTTTAGGGGCATAAAAACATTTCCACAATGAAAGCAATTATTTATTTAATTTTCTGCATATTTTTGAACTGCTAACACTTAGCTGCTGCTTTGGGAAGATCATTTTTGTGGTTGTATTTATTTGAGAACTCTCCTGCATCTTTTGTAAAGATGTCAGTGAACTCTCCTATTTATTTCCTGCTCCAGCATGAATGACAGCAGCAGATGCCAATCAGAAAGTCTCTAGAGGTGGTGAAACACACCTGCAATGAGAGGACATTCATTACTTAACTCACTGCGTCTTTTTTGAAGTGGCAGTACTTAAGGGCTTCTTTGTGAAGCTATGTTTTTGTGTTTTTATTCATTTATATGCCTGTAGTGAACAGACATGAGCAGAGTGGATATTCTCATGTTTCATGTTAACAAGAAGACATATAGAAGCACTGTGAATGTCTTTGTGTGATACTGTGATACCAGATAGCCAGTATTCGCTAGGGAATTAATTTCTGGTTGAAATTCTGCAAATAGTAAGTTTGTTTTTATTTAGGTAGAGGTCCTAGAAATACTTAGATTTTTTTTGTGAATTGTTTTGATTTTATCTTTTGTAGCATTGTGCTTAACTGCATTTCTATTATTTAACAGTAAAGTAAATTAGTTTTTGTAATAGGTCTATAAAATAACTTAATTGTGAAAAAAATGAATGAATATATTGTAGATGAATTACTTAATCAAAAATTCCTTAATGTGTGTTTAAAATGCGGGCTCCTGATACAAAATACAAATATGAATATTAACTTATGTTGTACATATTGTATGAGGCTACAAGACTTATCAGAGATAACTGAGGGAAAATGTTTCAGTACTCTGGAGATTGTAAATGCAGGAATGGAATTGCTCTATGTACAATATTTGAGTTTATTGAAAACTAGATAGATGACATTGTTCACAGGTTAGGTAGTAGTCTGTCATTAGAAATACATATAAATCAAGTAGTGGAAGCACTCAACAGTCACAAATAAATCCAGAAGAAATGCTGTAGATACGGAGAAAGCCAGTACGAACTAAATAGATTGAAATTCCACTTTATTCAACAAGCCAAAAAATAACTAACATGAACGCCTTATATTCAAACATGCGTTTTCATCCACACAACTCAGACTTCATCAGATGAATTAATTAATTACATCAATTATATTTATACACCATTTAAAAATATAAACCAATAGAATTCCTGTATTTCATTTCAAATACTCGAATCATTCTTTCGGTGGGCTCATAAATATTCATTATCACCATTACATTCTACTCATGTGGATTCATTATGAAGAATAAATACTTATTAAAATATATTAATAAAATCATATTAATAAGTAAGTTTTATCACATTAAATACTTTAAAAACATCAGAGTTTAATACTGCTTAAAATAGGAGAACAATTCTTTATGAAAAGAATAAAGTGCTTGTAAGTGCAATGTTTGACTCAAAACCTGTCACAAGTGGTGTCCCACAGGGGCCTCAGTCCTGGGTCCTTGTTCGGCATCTACTTTTCTGAGTACAGGGCAACACAGGAGGGTTATGGACAAAGTTTGCAGATGACTGCATGACTGCAAACTTTGCGCCATAATCCATCTGACACAGATATCCTCCCTCCAGAAGGGCCTCACAGAATAACTGGTGCCAGAGCCAGAGTTAAACAGTTAAACGCCAAAAATGCATAGTAATGCAACCTTCGAAAAAGTTACCCCCTAGCTACCATATACTGGTAATCCAGTCATCAGGATCCAAAGAAAACATCAAAAAGGACCCAGGGGACTGGGACACAGCGCTTGACTTGTGTTGGTGTTGCTAAAGTAGCTAGAAAAACCTCAGGGAAGGGATTCTGGATCGCCCACCTGATCATCAAGGGGGTTCACATCTAGATCAAGGAGGGTCTCATTACACTCATGACATCACTCATTGCCCACATGATTGGTGCAATGCAGATGTATGAAGCCAGACACCAGCTGCAGCTTGAAGGCCCCAAAGTTCCTCACCAAAAAGAGAGGGTCTCAAAATATGTAAGAACTCCAGCTCTATCAGTCTCATACCCGCTTCTCAGGAGGTGACCCTGCCTGACATATAAGGACCTCAAAAATCTAGATCCCTCAGACCACAAGGGCGGAGAGACTTTAAACCTTGACATTATTATAAATAGAAATGTGGGGAGGACAGATTCATCACCCACCCATCCCTATGCTGTGGAAACTAAAAACATGAATAAGAGGAGTGTCACTGATGGACAGAGGCACAACAAAATGATAGGCATATTTTTTCAAATTCAACTAAAGGGGGTAGCGAATAACATAACTATAGCTTATAAATATATAATTCATTTTCTTTATTAACCAAAATATGGGGAACAGTGCCATCTATGGTCATAAGAGAATATTACATTAGTACTTTTTCTTTACATTTTGGTAGCCCTTATTTTTAATAGTGGCAAGATAGAAAGATAGTCATTTTACCCTGGAAATTTTCCTGCTTTCAGGGTTACTTGCCACCATAATTCTTTACACTCTATTCTTTCTTCCCATGGGCCACCCCTAATGTCATAATTAATTTGCTCCAGTACTAAAAAGAAGAATTTGTAACCTTCACATATTCTGGGATGTTTAAATAATGCATTTGTTTCTTTTCCTTTAGATATATCATAAATATGTTCGTATATTCTTCTTTTTAATGTTCTCTCTATTTTCCCCACATAAAAAGAATTACATTTTACACATAAAGCGAGATATACTAGCCCCTTGGTATCACAATTATAGTGTCCTTTACTTCTTATCCATCTAATCCCCCTCAGACATGATTACCCTTATCTATCAGTATGTGGCATATATATATTTACAGAGGGAGAGAGAGATAGCAGATATGTATATATATATATATATATATATATATATATATATATATATATATATATGTATATCTCCAAATAAATGTGCAGAGTGATGTAGAGCTGCAGCCACTTATACACCAAATGTAACCGGTAGTGCATGCAACTAGTACTGTGACCTGTAGTATATAAAATTAGGTAGGCAGGGGTTCTAATCTGACATCAGCCACTGTGTGAGTATGTAGATATTTCCCATACAGCAGTACAGAAATGACCATCAGGCCTATGTTTGTGCAATGGTCAAGCATTTGATAACCCTGTGATTAGCATTCTCCACAACAGAGGCTTCCCTAACAGCAGTTGATGACATCCACCTTAACAGCACTGCCAGACACTCTCAAAGCATATAAGCTCTGTGGCGCATGCGATAAGTACTTAGTGCTGTAGGATATACCTATCTAGATAGGTACTGGTTCTAATCTCAGAAAGGGCAACTCTGTATTCATGTGTGTAAATATATACCCTCGCAGCAGTGTGCCTATTACACCTATCTGTGTGCAATGGTTATACATTTTGAGGCCCTGTCAACCCCCCACTGGCCTCCTTAACACAGTAGCAAACACTCCCAAAACACATAAGCTGCATGGCGCATGTGATAAGCACTTATTGTATAGTATATACTACTCGATAGGTAGGGGTCCTAATTTCAGAAATGGCAACCCTGCATGTGCGTGACTATACCTCTTTGCAGCAGTGTGTCTGTCTTGCCTATGTGTGTGCAATGGTTATACATTTTAAGGCCGTGTGAGTACCTTCTTCCCCTAAATAGCCCACATCTACCTAGGCATAAATGCTATCTGCCACCACCTACATTTGTAGGTACAGAACACCCAGGTGACACGCATCAAGGGTAGCATGCCTTTACATGGGGTATGCATGCAGGATTATGCTGTTCACCCCATTGCCCCTCACACACAAAGTAACCATGCACATATACAGCTGTACTTTGTTGATGTCATATTTCTGCTTTGCTACCATGACATCCTGAGCAGCTGTATTGTCACCAAGTCTCCACACCATAACCACTCAGACCTCTGCAACAGAAACATACAAAGTCCTGAGAGATGCCTGTCAGTCTGCAACACCACCACCAATCTAACATCATGGAATAAAGGTACAAACACTTTGATGTGTACTCATGACACATGCCAGGATACAGCACCTTGCATGGCATAACACAATCACACTAAACAATGTCATGTAATGTACTATAGTCACCCTGTGCATCAGACCCGTATTTGCATGTCCTTGCATCAATGGTTTGGTTAGCAGGGTCATGGCACATTCATCATCACATGCACAGGGTGTGGTGTAGGGGTGCCAGAATTCTAGGCTATGCCAAACAGTTGATATCATATGTGGGAGTCAGGAAGGGGTGCTGGTCAGCTGGGCCATGGAGAGGTGCTGAGTGTATCTGTTGATAACCTGGATGAGACAGTGATCTATGAGACACTGTCAAGCCATGTGCTAGCCTTACATGTGGGTATGTTGGATAGCTGTGGACCGTAGATGACAGAATGGACAGCTCATCTCCAGACACAAACACAGGAACTGGCTCTGCCAGGAGTGGCACTGGCACCACCATGCCTAGGTTCAGATGTGATACTAGTTGCTGATGGTGACTGCTGTCTTCTGGGCCTGTGTCCCTCATGGGACTGCCCAGGGCCATATGCCCATGGCCTGCCACATCATGGTGTGGATAGCTCCTTCCCTTTTGTAGTGCTGGAGGTGCTACCACTACGGGACTGTGAGTGTGCATGGCCACAGGGACTCTCAGCAGATGTTGTTGCTGACCTACAGTCATGTGTCCAACACCCTACTCCCACCACATGCTCTAACATGGACAATGTGCAGTCAAGGATTGACAATGACTCACCCTGCCATCTGTTCACTATATCAGTGAAATGATGCATGGCATCACCAATGCATGGCATCACCAGTTTGGTGGAGGGAGTCATGGATGTCAGACAGTGATGCATCCATGATCCGGAACATCCATCTGGTGTTGTGTTCAGAATGTGCCTGTGCCTTCATGATGGACCGAAACATGGGTCGAGTGACTTGTGATATGACGCCTGTGGCAGGTGGTGGATGGGCAGCAGTCCTCCTCTGAGCTTCCCTATCAATCTGCCTGTGTGGGACCTCACCAGCTCTCTAGCTGTGGCTAGTGTCTACAGTCACTGATGCCATAGTTGCCACACTCTCCTGTTCAATGCCCCACACTCTGACTGTCCAATATCTGTGGCTGCAGGGGACTGGGTATGTGTGAGCATACTGACTGTGTACGGAGACATTGGAGGAGGAAGTGGGATGTCAACCCATGGGACAGTTTCAGCCCCCAACAACCCCACCTGTGCCTCACTATGGCTACCTTCATCATCAGAGTCTGATGAGACACTATCAGGTTGTGAGGGGGGCACACTCCAACCCCCACTGTCACCTTTCAGGAGGAAGACAACATAAGTACATTAATACCTGCAATATTATGTCTGCTGATCCACACACACACACACACACACACACACACACACACACACACACACACACACACACACACACACATACAGGTGAGGTGCCAGAACCGGATTAGACATACCACATCTTATTTCTGATCCCATGCACAACACACAAGCAGACTACAACATACACAGACAAGACAGGCCCTTAATAACATGCACTGCAACTATGTCTGGTTAATGTTGTCATTACTATACACCTGTGAGATATGTCAGTGTATGTGATAGACCTACACCTAAAACACAGTGCACCCGTCTTGACCATACTATTGCCTCCTGTATAGCAGACTGCATAGACCTTCACAAAACTAAGTGCAAATATGTTACTGCTCCTACAAATACACTACTGTGATTACCAATTCAATGCACTTCAGTTAACCCCTCCAAAACTGAACATCCAAGTATTGTACTCTGGCTAAGCATAACAGTTGTATCTACAGCAAAATTGCAGCCCTTCACATTCTTAGGGTATATATGATCCATACAAAAACAGTTTCACACTCACTGGCTACAGGATGTTAGACTCCAGTCACACCTGATGTACCTTTGGAAATGTGAGGGAGAGGTATTGTCAGCAAATATGTGCATATATCAACATGTACAGTAGGAACTGTGATACAGCCCACATTGCTGACATTCTGAGTATGTGTGCACAAGTGGGTGTTACAAACAAACCCCCTCACAAATAGGACTCGTGATGTGATGCCTGTGACAGGTGGTGGATAGGCAGCAGTCATCCGTGTACTGGTATACATAGGCTGCCACAATGACTGATACAGTATTACAGTGATGAACACAGGATGCTTACTTGGACGCTGTTTTGCTGTGGAAGCTGTGGCACCCACCTCCATGACATATGTTGTGATGGATGCTTGAGAGTTGGTAGCTGATTCACCCACTCACAAAAGGAACAACACAGCAGCCCCTTTAGGCCTTATAAGAGAGCAGGGTGCAAACACAACAGGAATAAACAACATGGAGGGGCTATTGGAACTTCTCACCAGGAAATGAATGAGTGTAACAACATTAATGTGTTAAATATTTCTAATGTTGCTTTGACAGAAACACAAACAAGTTTACTCAGTAAAGGTCTTTGTTTTATCCCTGGTTTCTTTGTTTCGGAGGATGTGTTAGCACAGGAGGTTATGGCATTCTGTAGACTATTGAATCTTAGGTTGCATTTTCACGACAATGTTTCCATTTTGGACTCTGATAAAATTTTTACATATCATAAATCTAGATTTACACCACCGATGTATCACAATGTCCAACTTTTTCAATCCAGTGTGATCAAAGATTTACACTTCAACTATAGGGGAACTATTAACAAGGCAAATAATATCTCAAAGACTGATATGGAAGCCCTACGTGAATTGGTTGCTAACAAGGAATTGGTGATGCTTTCTGCTGATAAGGGAGGGGCTGTGGTAGTTATGAATTGGCAGCAATATGATGCTGAAGCACAAAAACAGCTTACCTTTTGGCAGATACTACACCAATATGCCTCTGGACCCTACGTTTATGTTTAAAAAACAGATAGATGATTTTTTAGGGTCAGCATTACAGGAGGGGTATCATTACTGATAAAACCAAATGCCATCTTACAGTATCAGACCCCAATAGCCAATACATATACTTTCTTCCAAAAATTAATAAGGATCCCCACAATCCACCAGACAGGCCCATTGTTTCGGGAAATGTTTCACTCACAGAGCCCCTGTCCCAATTCCTTACGAAGCAACTCCAGCCTCTGTTGAAATGGGTTAGATCCAGAATTCAGAATACCACAGAGTTTTTGGACATTGTCTCTGGGATGCAACTGGAACAGGGTTGGCTTCTTTGCACATTAGATGTATGTGCACTTTACATGAACATTCCACACTGGGCAGGCCTGGATGCCATAGAATTTTGGTTATACAAATCCAATCTGTATGAACCTGGTTTTAACACCTTTCTGATATGTTTAACTGAACGTGTGTTAACTAAAAATGTTTTTTTTCTATCAAAATCAATGCTATTGGCAGGGGCAGGGAACAGCTATGGGGGCATCTTTTGCCCCATTTATGCAGACCTCTTCATGGCATATGTGGAGGAACATATTTATGATGGGACACATGACATCTGCTTGGATGAAATGGACATATGGAGGAGATATTTGGATGACTGTTGAATGGTGTGGAGGTCAGATGTGGATTACTTTATGGAATTCATGGGATATTTGAACGATAACAAATGGGGTCTTCAATTTATGGTGAATTACTACACAGAACACATTACGTATCTAGATGTTTTGATTAGAAGGTATGAAGGTCACACATTACGAACGGAAGTTTTCCGTAAATACCCACAGTATAATTCCTTACTGCACGCATCCAGCTTTCATCCTCCCCATATTACCAGAAATATCACCAAATCCCAGTTCATCAGGATGAGGCATATTTGCTCACATAATTCCACTTTTGAATCTTTCCGGAAGGATCTTGTTAACAGGTTTCATGAAAGGGGTTACAAAATGGGTTATGTCCTATGAGCTAGTAAATGGGCTGCAACCCTCAACAGGGAGGATTTACTCAAATACAAGGATAAGCATCAGGGATCCAGTCCTTTTACATGATTTACAACTGCATATGGAAGGAACACCGAAGTATTAATCAACAGTGTACAGAGACACTGGAATATATTGTTGGGTGACAACACTCTATCACAACTTCTTGAGGATAAATGTCATTTTTCGTTCCATAAAGGAAAGAATTTGAGTTCATATTTGAGCCATTACAAATGGGAAACTAGTTCCGTCTCTACAAGTATCACTCAAACAACACTTCTAGGGGACAGATTAATTGGGTGCATGCCTTGTGGACATTGCAGTCACTGTAATAAAGTTATGAAGTCCAAACAATTTATAAGTAGTAATTCCGGTGATGTCTTTGACATCGGATTCTTTGCAAATTGCAGTAATGATTGGTTGTCTATCTGGCCTCATGTAGTTGCTCTGCATTTTATGTGGGTCAGACCTCAAGGCCACTTAGATTATGAATTTCTGAGCATCTAAGTGACATTAGACACTAGAAAACTAGTAATGCTTTGTATAAGCATTCTATGAATCACCCTACAGCTTCATTCAGTTTTATGATTATTGACAGGGTCATGGGGAATAGATCTAACAAAGCAGGATAGCATTCTATTTTGGATACCAGAGAGAAAAAATGGATCATTAAATTGGGTGGACTTTTTCCACCCGGACTAAATGAATATTTGTGATGTAACCAATCACATTGTGTTTCTGATTTGTAGTACTGTATAAAAGGAACAAATGATTGTTTTTGTCTTTAACACTGATGAAGGCTATAAAATTAATCTAGCCGAAACCGGTCTGTTATTTTTGTTCTTTTATGTAACATATCAAATATATTTGTATATTTTTACAACACACAGTTTGCTGGTTTATTATTTTTTCTGATTCCAGGTTCACCTGGAATTCCTCTGTGGCCAAGAGTGGTTGTTCTGCTGCAGGCTCTCCACTGGTGGCAGCACATTCCCTGGCTACAGCAAAGTCCCATTGCTGTGCAGCATTTATCATGTCTGTCACCTGGTGTTAGACCTGCTCGTAGCTTCTTTCCTGTAGCCCTACTTGGTTTACTGCTGTGATGAGCTCAGCCCACAGTGCAGCACATTTCTCATGATTCTGGTGACTCCTTGACAGCAGTATGTTGTGATGCAATCTGAGGCCATCCAGGATCACATCATTTTCCATAGCTGAAAATGGCAGGTGCCTCTGTCTATACATCCTTTCTGAATGACAAGAAGAGGGGAAAACATCACAGGACCACATACATTGCTCTCCACTATGTACACACCCTGCACATCCAAATTGGCCAGCACTATCCTCCGCTAACTACCACATCATACCACACCATCTATCAACACAGTATGTATGTATGTGGCTATCAGCAACATAGTGGTAATACCAGTTATGTCCCTGTGTGCTGTGATGGAGTGTGTTGTATGTCTCCACTTCCATCAATGCCATCTGCTGTGGTGTGTCCCCTATGGTCAACATCCCAGTACCATGTCATACAGCCACTATCCGACAAATAGGTGAGTGTTACTACATGTATATGGGGACAGTCCTGCAACATAAATGTGAGGCAATGACAGACAGCACAGCAAACGTGCTGTAGGGTATCTTACCTGTAGGTGCACGACTTCTGCAGTACACAGATGTTTGTGGAATGTCCAAATGTGCCTGATATATGTGGACCCTTTGCCAGACATGTGGATGTCTGGCAAACTGTTGGACAATACTTAATGGTTGTTCTCAGACTGTGGGGAATCAGGCTGTCACACGCCAGACCCCTCAGAAAACAGTTAATCTACAGTAATATCTGTTACTGTATTCATTCCCTATCTTTGTATGATCAATATGTACACTCTGTCACTGAGGTCAGGCCTGTGTCCCCCCACTACTACTGGCTATAACCGGAAGTCCTGCTGTAGGTGGTCATCGGGTATGCCATAGCTCTGAAGTGATGAGATATGAATATTGACTAAACAGTGACCTAGCCAGAGTACATCAGGGGCAGTCAGGGACACCTGTACAATGTTTCAACTATTCCTGCATGACATTCACAGACTGAAAGGAGCTGAATGACAGTACATCATGTGATATGCCATCTGTGTCCACCATTACTTACTGTCACTATTGTCTAACACACAATCCAGTAGCATTCGCAAAAGAGCCGACCATTGTAGGAGGGACTGAGAGAGCTTGAGCTGTGATCTATGTCACAGCAGGTAGAGTTGAAAATATGCCTGTAGGTGCTGGACAGCTATCACCAACATATAATTCCCAGAGATGTACTACAGGCCTACTTTTGTAATCCCTATTCCCCATAACTGCATCCCCCCATCTGCGTACCATTAAATGGGGACTTCTATTGCTTACCTGGTAGAGTGCTGCACTCCTTTTTGTGCAGAAATCCTGAAGAAAAATGCTTCTGAAATTGCAGTCTGTCTTGGTAAAGCAAGTCACAGACCTGTTTACTATAGGTAGCTGCTCTCCTTTTGTAGTTAATGCTCATTAACAGGTGATTGCCTATGTACCAATCCATGGCTCAGACTTGTTAATTGCATCCAGAACAGCTGGGTTGCACTTTCATTAGCCAAAGGCATGGTACAACACTGCTATATTTAAGGACTTCATGTAGGCCTTGGCCCCTTTCCTAGTCTGTGAGATGGACATTATCGAGTTGTGGAGACTACAGCATTGCAGAGGCCATGTAAAAATACTGTCCACTGTTAGGATTTATGTGGTATGTCCACAGTTTTACATGCTATGTTTGGCCATTGTGAAATGACTTTCTGATTATGTGGCATTTCAGTGTTAAACAATGTGAGTTGAGGTCAGTAAGGGGGAAGACAGATGTGAGTGTCATATGTTATATGGATCAGAATATGTATGCTGCTATGGTAGCTGCTGGTATATCAGTGTATGTTAGTAGGGGCAGACTATGACACATGGCTCTGTCACTTGACCTCTGCCCTCCCACCCTTTTATTTATAGGTGTTGTGTGAATCCCTTGTTCTAGGGGGTTGTGAGGTATGGTAGGTCTGTAGCAGTTAGCTGAACATACTACTGCATATGTTGCAGGCTGCAGCTGCTATGTTTTGTCCAGGAGTCATACTGGGGAGTGTGAACACATTGGAGGACAGTAAACTGTATGTGTCAGTGAGGGAGCAGTGTCAGCTCTGTCATTACAGCCAAGCCAGGGTGAGGGTACCCATAATAGTCCAGGTGAGGCATGTGCTTAAGGTACATATGTTATGTAATAGTGCCATTCAGAGAGTGGTAGGTGACATTTGGGAAGCCTATACATATTTGTGCAGTGTGTCCCTACCTACAGGCCTTTGACATGCTGACATGGGTAGCAATGAATGCAATAGCAGCAACCTGTTCTGCTTACAACTGCAGGACTCAGTCATTATTTGTGGTAGTCACAAGCATGTCATTGAAGTTCAACACACTGGATTCTAACCCAGGACTGTGGGTGGCAAAATGTACAGCATGTTAGGAGTTTAACAGATTGAGCTAGTGAGTCAATACTGCAGCAGGTGTATTTGCAAGATATATGTGCATGCATACAGTCTGTTATACTGGATTCATATAAGCATGTATGTTCAGATGGGTATGCATTGTGACATTGAACTATCTGTCATGATTTTCTAACCTCAATCTGTACTGACTTGCCAGTACTGCAGCACACAGAATAGGTGCTGTTAAAACCGTACCAAAAGTAGGTGGCACAACTGTGGACATTCTACAACAGTCTGTGCAGTTGACAGCTATACCTGCTATCCCAGGCCCACATACAGCCATCATTATTTATCTGGCTGTGTACTGGTTTGGTGTCTGCATCACAGTCCCAAGTCCACTGTCAATTTTCATATTATATGTACAAGCAGTATGTCATTGGCAATCAGGATATGTTTATGAAAACACTTGTTTTACTTCAGAGCTGAATGGGCTAATGCACTATGTTGTAGTGGACAGGGGCCCAGGTTTGAGTCTTGAGGGTGGTGGTTATTTTGCAGATGTGCCTAACAGTTTCAGAAACAGAGAAGGTGATTAAGGCACTTTTAAGCAGTTTTAAGCTGGTTTGTGCGGATTTGCATGGCACACCATGCCACTTAGCTCCACTTAAGCCTGCGCTAATTTTAAAAAAGAAAAGAAAAAAGTGGTGATGGGAAAGTGGTGAAATGGGGGCTAGTAAGGGGAAAACATACTGAAAGGCAGGTAGGGATGTCCAGGATGGGTGTAGGAAAGGACCATAGCTCTCCATTTCTTCTACAGCAACAGATGTGCAGGTTGTAGAGAATTTGGAATTTGGTGCCTCACACCCCAGAGACAGGGGTGAGGGCAACATAACTGTGTTGAATAATTCATGTAATAATTAAATGTGTCTAGTGGACATGGGTGCAAAATGGAGAGCTTTGTATTGGACAATATTTTTTTGTGGGACAGATGCCCTTTTTTTTAATGGAGAGAGTGGAATGTTGGGGAAGCGATATAGGTACATGTGGGGAGGTATATTGGTTAGGAAACGCTGCCTTCGCAAACAGACAAGACAAACAAGGCAGCATATAGGGGTGGTGTGTGACACATGAGGGGGGTAAACACCTTGGACTGTGAGGGTATTGTGGAATCAGAGAGCCATTTTCCTCTAGATGGCAGCAGTGAGACTGAGCTCCCCAACCATGCACAGTCAACAGTGCTCCTTCTTTGCCCTGAAGGTGGCTGTGCTGGGGCTGGGTGTTGGGTCCACCTTGCCCCTCCAGGTTGGCCAATCTGCCTTCAGTCTGGTGCAGGCGATCCTCATAGTCACAATGCATGATCCCGCGCACCATCCCCGGTAGCTGTTGCTGGGTGACAACCCCCCTCCACACCCACTTGCAAGGGGATGGACCCCATCCGTTGAGGCAGCTCCAGCTGTAGGGGTTATGGGCCAGCAGAGGGGGCAGCAGTGGCATGGATCCCAGACATGCTAGGACTCAGTGCCAGGGTAGGGTAGATGGATTGCTAGGAACTGGCCTACCCAGTTGAGCTATGGTGCTCAGGTATTTCAAAGTGTGTAGGTCAGTAAACAAAACATTTAGTTAGTAATAACAGCATGCCAGAACATTGCAAATAACCCAGTAACAAAATATTGAATAGCATATGGAACACAACAATATGTGAGATAACAGTTAGTACAGTAACAGCATGCCAGTAACACATACTGCATAAGGCCAACAACATAAATAATTCAACAAGGTATGTTAGTATGCAATTATTGTAATACATAACAATAATAAAACACAAGGCCCAACATAACATTTTGAGAACAATATATGTTAATAGTAAACCATACCCAATGTATAACAGTAATAAATTATGATGCAGATAAGGGGTGGGGGAGAGAGAAATACAGTCCATTACTACCAGTATAGGCTATATTGTTTGCAACAGTAGTCTTATATCCCCCACAGGTCTGCCCTTCCTTTATGTATACAAGGCCCTATAGCTTCTGTAGCACATACATACTTCTCAAGCTTTCTGCATGGGACAGTATAGGCCAATACCTAACACCTACAGGTACACAACTACAGGGGACTATTACATATCTGGGGGACATATATGACTACCGAGGTGTACTGTAGACTGATGTAGTGTAACTGTGCTATTTAAATAATTCATGTCAATGATAGATCTCTGACTGAGGGATTAGGCAACAGTGATCACAGTCCATGACAGCGTCACACTTGAGAGACATGTATCATGCACAATACAGAGAGTTTATGACTATCATGCCATCCTTGGCAGGCATGGGGTTAGACTATCAGCAGTCATTCAGACACACCAGGCATACAGCCATAGCAAGATTACACATTTTAATTATTATATTAACTTTTATTAGTATTGTACTTGTTGCCTTTATTTTCTGATGTCTTATCACATTGCTGAGCAATGCTGGCACATCTAAACACACAAATTATTAACCCATTCTAATGGCTTCTACAGCCATTTACTTACATGTAATTCCTGTGGGAAGAACATCTGTTAGCAATACATAAACTGATTCAATAATATTTAGTAGTACTTGTCACTGGATTCAAACCCTGGTCTGTATGTGACAAAATGTACATCAGTCATAGCGTTTATCAAACTGAGCTACTGAGCCACTGCTGCATATTGATTGACTGATATGTGGCTGGAGCTCACCTGGTAACAAAATATGACCTGGTAATAGAGGGAGAGTGTTATATAAGACTGCAGTGACACTTGAACACACATGCATGAGATCCATGCATGACAAAGATAGTAGGTGAAGTGTGCATTAATACATGGAATGCAGGTGTAGACAATATACCCCTAGTTTGTGGAAATCTCTGTGATGTATACAAACCACATCAGAGTGCTGAGTTGGCAACCTGAGCCATTTACACTTGCAGATGGTATATTTGAGGTCTACAGCTAGTATAGTTTCATACTTGCCTGCAGCAGCATACCTAATAGCAGGAATACATGTAGTTGAAATGCAATGGCTAACACAAGACAATCCTGATATACACAGTATACCTTGGGTGTTCCTATTATTACTTAAGATCTTAGTACATAACAAATATTATAATGCATTATATCTTGTAGTACAGCCCCACATCTACAGTTTAGCAGAACACTCTTTATTAGCTAACTTTCAGTCACTTAGTGGTATTTTTTGTGTTTTTAGTTCACAGCAGATGTAATGCTCGATTTTATGACCAACGGCCCAAAATATGCACACTATAGTACAACGTAGCTTTATTAGGGGTGGCTTCATGGATTGATTGGTAATTTTTCCAGTCTTTATTGAAGAACAGTTCATATAATACAGGTGTTGCATTACAGCTGTAATTCCACAATTAATGCAGTAGAAACTTTATTTCCTTAACATTATTAATGCAGTAGAAACTCTATTTCCTTAACATTATCAGGTTTTATGCTTTCATCTTTATTGAACTGTACCTGGCATTACTCACATATTTCAGTCCAGCTCTCTGACCACATTCATTGTAGTACAATCAAAACTGCATATACCTACTGGCAGTTACTAATTTACTCCTTCTTGTTCATATTACTCTAGATTGCAAGATACACCTGTACTCACCACAATCACAGTACATGGCCAGGTGCCCTTCATGGGCCTCTAAGTTGCAAACTCTCTCCTCTGCAGCTGTGGGTAAAGAAACACACCACTATGTGTACGTGTCTATCACACATTCAGAGTAGGTCCTGGTAAAACAGTGATAACAATACTTACAAACTCATGGGGCAAGAGATCCCCCTTCTAATACTTCAGGTCATCATAATGATAACACACTTGCTCACCTGTGCGGGGGATACCAGTTGCACTGGTGAGATAATGTGCCAGCTGGTACTAAGCCTCCAATTTGTACTCCAATCCCTGGAACTGGCCCTACAGCAGCTGGACATCATGGTCTTTCACAAGGAGTCCAACCATGACCCTGGATTCTAGAATGCCCCAACTTTGTGCCCAGAGGTGCGCACACTGTCCAACTGCCATGGTTCCTGCCAAGTTCAAACTTTAACAGGTTATGGCTGTATTCCCACCTGCTGCACATAAATAAGCCTGTTTTTCCACCCTTTCCCGCCACTGGGCAATTTTTAAGTGGTGCTTTGCCTAGCACTACTCAAACCCACTGAGCTCAGCTGAACAGTGCTTAAAACAGCAATGCTTCACAATGCTTAGTGGTGTGCAAACCAGCTTAGCTGGGCTGAGCAATGCTTAAACGGGCATTTCATAGCAGTGCTTTGCACCACTTAGCAATGCGCAAACCAGCTAAGCACTGTTAAAACATTCCTGGTTTAAGCAGTACTTGACAAGGCTTAGGTGTGCTTAGCAGAGTTTAGCTGAGCATAGCAAAATAGGATTTAACAATACATTTCGTAATTGTGTATTTGCAAACTAAATGCTTAATAACATGTCTGTGCATACATACAATATTCAATCAAGAGTTTAAACATACTTCTCATAATGTGTATTTGCAACATGCATGCTTAAAAACCTGTCTGTGTATTCATACAAAATTCAATCAAGTTTAACAGTACTTATCATAAATGTGTATTTGCAAAATAAATTTAATAGCCTGTCTGTGTAGTCACACAAAATTTAATCCGGATTTAAAATAAATCTCATAAATAAGGTGTATTTACAAAATAACCTGTCTGTGTATTTGAACCCTGCATCTATTGCAGATAAACCTTTCACTCTAACCATTTGGCTACATGGCCATATGAAATGCTGCTATACTTTTACATATATCTCTGCACTATGTTTAGGCACCACTGACCACCACAGTCCGGCACGCAAATCCACTCAGCTATGCTTAAATTTGACCTTTGCATTCATAATTAAATGTATCCAATTTTTATTTTTAGATGTCTGGTATGTGTCCATTGATAAGCAATGTGCTGCGCAAACACAAAAAAAATTAAAACAAATGAACTTTTTATTGCATATCTATACATTGATATCCGGCACTTTGACACTGCAGTGGGCATGTTACTCAACTCCACATACAGTAACACACTCCCTACACTGATTCAATAACCATGTGATATGGCTGTCCCTCAGTAACATCCCTTAATTAATATGCATGGTGCGTTACAGTGGGGGTACCACATACATAGCCATGGTACCTTCCGTTTAGGCTTTACACTATGCCTACATGGATATGATTAATTCCCCAAGGGTTACTTATTAGGAAGAGCTTGTATATGACAACTGAATTATTTCATTAGATGGTGTACATTTGAGTCACTATAATTGTTTATAGTTGTGGAAAGAACTCTGAAGTTATTAAGCCTTTTAAGGACTTCTGCAACAAAACAAGAATGGCACAATGGATTTAATAATTTTGTAACATGTTTTCTATGTAATTCTCAGTGTTAAAAATAAGCCAAATGAATTAAAGTTGTTCTTCCGCAGGATGCTTATAAGATTATAGCAACAGTGGAGGTTTGGGATTGATAGGAATTAATTTTTTTTCCAAACTGTAATAAATATCAATGTTTGAGAGAATATTCTCAAAGTGATTGCATGCTATTGCTGGTTCATAAAATTATTCACTCTAGTATGATTTCAGTGAATAAAGATATGAAAATATTACTAGCAGATTTTTATAACACTCATTAAACCATAAGATTTATATTGTGCTATAGGACACTAGGTATGGACAGTCATAAACATACTGATTTTTTGGATTATATTGAATAAGAAATTCAGGATGGTAATAATATACCAACTTTAATTATCCATCTATTGAATGCAACCTACTCTCATCACACAGTATACATGCTCAAATGCTTATTGATATTCTAACATTCAATGGATATCATCAATTGTTAAAAACAAAGTTAGGAGCTTGAGAATAATTGGTTGTGTTGCTTGTAATACTGAAAATGTAGTATGTGAGATTAAAACTGACAACCACTGTGTAAATTAGACCATAGCTCTTTATCATATAATATTAAGAAATATAATACAAACAATGAGAAATTTAACGATGGGCTATTATAGTATGATATAATTAAGAAATAATTAAATCATATAAACCAGACCTATATATAGAAGACAATAACTCCAATTTGGGTTATAACTTGTTAGAAAATATTTTACAAAAAGCATATTGGAAATACCATAGTTAGTAAGAAAAGGGTACCTTCCATAGTTGGTAGAACTCTAAACTGATCAAGATGTATAAGTGCAAAAGGAGAGCCCATAACATTTTTATAACATATCCAATGTGGAGAAATAAATCTAAATCAAATGATTTCTAAGGATTTCCAACTTTTGATTATCAAGGAGAAAACATTATATGAAGATTATTTAATACAATCAAAAATATTATAATTTATCTTAATTCATATACAAAGCAAATAAATCCTATTATAACTATTAAGAATAATGGAATAGTCTATACTGATCCCGAAGTTAATGCAATCATGTTTAATGATTACTATGACTGTTCTAAGAGCAAAGGCTTAATCTCATGTCATAATATGAATAATATATATTACCAAAAGACAATGATGCTTGTCCTGTTATTAGTATCACCAAAGCTATTACTTCTTCATAATATAACTCCAATATTTAAAAACGGCCACAGTGAGTTTAGCTACCATGCTAGGTAAATGCTTTAAAAGGTATAAATCTGATCTGATGCAAGATGATATATTTCACAAAATAATTGATTTGAACCAGCATGATTTTGTAAAAGGCAGTTAAGCACCTATCGACTTAGTTGAATCTTATTACCAAGGTTACTCTAAAACATGGGTGACCATATTGATTGAGTTAGATAAATCATTTGATACATTATCTGATTTACTAAATTATAACTCTAGGTAAAATTGTCTTTAATGATTTTCTTATTAATTAGATTATGGCTTGATAACTGGTCAAACCAAGCTGTGAAAGTACAAGGCTTCAGTTCAGATAGTCAGAAAATTATGATTGGAGTACCCCCAGGATTCTTTCCTGGGTCTGTTATTGTTTAATATTGGTTTTATTATAGTGAGTAAAAGAGATTTTGATAAAATAAGAGCTTGTCAAGGGAAGGTGCCTTATGGGTTATGGACTTGGGCATTACATTTATCCTTGACAAATTTAAACTTATGCATTTCAACAACAATATATTAAGACTTCCAGTTATGTTGTAAAATCAGATTTTAATAGAACCTTCAAATACATAGACTCTGCCTGTAAATATACTTATTCTGAGTTTATGTGACCTTAAAGGCAGTATTTATAGCCTGGGGGTGTAGGGCAGAGCCCTCTTGCCCATTTTGGTTGTTCAGGATATTACGATTTAAGCATAACAATCTCTAATATGTTTTTGTTTGATGAACATGTTAATAACATTAGTCCTTCCAGGAGGCAGACAACAGCAATTTCCAATGTAGTTCAAAGAATAATCCACAAAAACAGTCTTCAAAGACAGCTCCAGAAGGAAAAACAGGAACATTCAATTCTGATAAAACACAGCACTGCTTTATTCGAACCAAACACAAGCACTTTCACTACTGCTTCTTCAGGTGTATGAAAAAAGTTAAAATAGCACCTGTTTAAATACCAAACAACTGAGCACATGATCATGCCAATCCTAGTTCAAAAAAATTAATTTTCTAAAAAACAAAATTAATATAAACCCCTACAGTGTCTGGTTGATTGCAAACTGGCTATCTAACAGATCTCAGGTTATGAATGTTGCTGATACCCTCTCTGAACCTAAAACTGTAATGACTGGAGCACCATACAAATTAGTGCTGAGCACTCTTCTATCTGGCATTTACTTTGTAGACATCCAAGCCAATTTAGCAGAAGTGAGGTTAGGATGACCAATTTTTCTGATGAATTCAAGATGAGTACCATTATCATCTCTTTCACTGATACTAAACTGCTCCCTCAAGAGATAGAATGTGCAAATACCTGATGTACTGAACATGATATTGAGCTAATTGCATTCTGCATACAATCAACCAATAATAGTAATGAAGATGTTTAGCATGTGTTCTAGTTTAGAGTTAAAAAGAGTGCCTAGTTGTAATAATTTGTATTTCTTTTTATTTAAGACTTGCATCTGATGAAGTTGAGTAAGGTGTACTCGACGAAAAGTGGATTTTAAAAAGAACGCTTAATAAATCAACAACTTTTATATTCATTCACGGTTATTTACTGTGTCTGGGAGCTGTAAGTGAGGTTTTTTTGGAGTTCAAGCTGTTTTTTGGAGTTGGTAACCTGAGTTGTTTTTATTAAACAAAGAAAATTCAAGGCCTTAAATCCTTCAATTATCACAACAGATTAACAAAACTCTCCCTATATTTGTTAGTCTTCTGGCTAGCCAAGATGACCCATGTTTCTCTTTTCTGTGAAAGACCAAATCCTATCTGACCTCCTGTTTCTTCACAAAAAGTAGCTCTACAAACATTCATACTAGAGACCTAAATGTAGACCAACAAATAAACAAGACTCAGTGGAGAGATTGTTTTTTAACTGAACATATTTTCAGCCTGTAGAATAAGTTACCGCTACTGAGTCTTTGAATCAAAACTATGAACTGTGCAGTAAGCCCTGAGCTTTGAGAGAAGAGCAGGGCTGAGTTTTGGTGCCCTCCAGGCATTCCAACAGCATTTTTCATCAAAAAGGGAAGACGGAAGAAAAAAGCATTATTCCAATTTTGATTGCATATTTGAACTGCACTTAAAGTCACCTTTGTACTGATGTGCTTATTTCTGCATTTTGTGCTATTTTACTTGTTTTCAGCACCCTAAAAATATTTGCTTATATTTTTCCCTGGCCTGGTGCCATAGACTTGTGCTATAGCTCACAACAGTGATAGCGTTGTGGTTTACTGCAAGATCAGTGCCTCATGCAGCCATTTATTTTGCATTTCTTCTATTTTTATCTCCTTCAAGCAAAAAGTATATTGTGTTTGTACTTCCTACCTAGTCTAGTGCATAAACATCTAGTTAGCTCACAGTTGTGGTGGTATTGTGATATGTTGTAGGATTTGTGCTACCTACAGCCATTTATTCTGTAGTCATCATCATCATCATTATCAGCCCCCTTTTTCACATTTTCTACATGAGGTTGAGATATTGTGTTAACTGTCACCATCTGCATTGATTCAGTGCCACACTCCTGCTTTCTTCAACACTCATGCCTGACTGTCGCAGATTTTCTTTCACACAATCCATCCACCTCTTTGCTGGACATCCTCATTTCCTCTTACCTTCTTCCTGTCTGTCTCAAATCTTCTTCACCAGATTGTCTTCTGCTTTTCTGCACGTGTCCAAACCACCATAATCTGTTCTCTTTGATCTTTCCTGCAAGTGGAGCTACTTTGACTTCTGCTCTTATGTCCTCATTTCTTCATCTGCCCCACAGGGTGCATCCTACCACCTTCTCAGGCACATCATTTCCATCTCCTTTAGCTTCTTCACCTGCTCTGCTTTTGCTGCCCAGGTTTGTGTACCATAGAGTAGTACTGGTCATACCACTGTCTAATACACCTTACTTTTCAGCTTCTTTGGCATTCTTCTGTCATAGACTACATTTGATACTCTGTGCTCTTTGGCTGCAGCCCCTCTGATTCTAGCTTTCTAGCTTTGACCTCTTCATTCAGACTTCCCTTCTCCACAACCACCCCTTCCAGATACTTGAAGCTATTTACCTGTTCCACTATCTTCCCTTCTATCTCAATTCTCTGCTTCTTCTGATTTCCCAGTTTGCTGCCATTACCACTGTCTTATCTATATTCCTGATATTTTTTCTCCTTCCAGCTAAAAGTAAAATGTACTTGTAATTTCTGCCTGGCTTGGTTCCATAAACATGTAGTTTGATTTGCAATAGTGGCAGTGCTGTAATTTACAGCAGGAGCTGTGCTAGTTACAGCCCTCTACATCTAATGTATAGTTGGAAACAATTATTTATTTTTATGGTGTGCATAAACTGAATGAATTAAGCCTTCTGCATCTTACATTTGCTGCTGCTCTCTCTATCTTCTTGCTGATATAAGTGTTACCGATTTCCTTCTGGTGGATAAAGCTTTACTGACTTCCATACCATTATAGAAATGGTTACAGTTGCTTCACATTATAGCCTAGCTGGGGGCCATAGTCTTGTAGTTTACACTCACAGTTCTGAATTTATTCTCTCAGCTTATTTCCAGCAAACTCAGCACACCACTGCTACAGGTCTCATTCAAAAGTGGGTATTGTGCACAGGAGTTTTTTTCTGTACTAAGCCTTGCTAAACCAAACAGACTTCAACACTCTTAATTATGGTACCATGAGCAAGCACTCTCTGGAAATCTCTGTGGCAACCTGAGTCTTATACTGTCTCACAATCACCTACTACTTAAACAGCATAACACAGCATGTGCGAGATTCATGTGTTTAATATCATTGGAAGCTAAAATCTCTCACACAGTCAACACTCATGTCAAGATCAGCAGCAGCTCACCCCACAACACACTTTCTCACAACTCAGATAAAGCACATAGTCCATCATATGCCAAGGTTCTTAACTTGTCAAATCTCAAAGACATCCTAAACATGGCAATGGCATTAAAAAACCTCAGCAGCAGTCCATACCTGCAACACAGGCTAAGCCTAGTACTTCACATAGTAACTAGGGTCACAAGGTCTCATATCTTAAGCCCATAAGGCAGCCATCCACCCAACCAAATATTGTAGTCACAGGGGACTCCATTGTAAGACATCCTGATGCTTTATTCACTAGCAGAAGTAAAGAATTAGTGACTGTCATTTTCTTGTCAGATTTGCCAGATCACACATGCACTTAAGTCTTTGAATGGCAAGTGCCATTATGACTCTGTCATAGTCCATGTGGGTGTAAATGACTTGAGACATCCCACCCTGGACTATATGAAGACAGACATAATTGACCTCTCAGACTATGGGCCCCAGACAGGTATGAGTCTAGCACAGAGCAGCACTGTACCTCTTCCAAAGATGATACTTCAACATGGGCCAAAAATTACTTTTAACGTATATGGATCGCAACAGATTAACAAAACTCTCCCTATACTCATTAGCCTTCTACCTTCTCCAAGATGACCCATGCGACTCTTTTCTGTGAAAGACCCAGTCCTATTTGGCCTCCTGTTTCTTCACAGATTAGCTTCTAGTGTCATTAAAAAGGGTATCTAACAGGGAGGATATGATTAACAGACTACACTTCTTCACCAAGGATGGTCTGTGCCTGTTCCCTCTAGGCTTTTGCATATTAGATAAAACACTGTCTACCCCCATGGTGCCTTTTTTTAAGTCAATGCCAACTAGATCAACCTACCAACTTACCAAAATAAACTATGAAAAATATAAAGGTACAACTGATCAATGCTAAGGACTTAAACAAAAACTGCATGAGTTGCAAGCTTTCTTCACATTGGAGGGCACTGGCATCTGTGTAGTGAATGACACATGGTTTAAATCAGTGTTAAGCACTTTGGCAGTGCAAAATGCAATGCCTTCCACACATTTAGACCAGCTACTACACAGGAATGGAAGAAAGGTGGAGGTATCTCAGTCTTCAACCAGGAAAGAAAGGTGGAGGTACCTCAGTCTTCAACCAGGAAAGACTCAGAGGAAGTCTGGTTAAACAATATGATACCCTTGAGATTCCTCATGCCCAAATAACCATCTGCAAAGTTTCTCATCCTCACCATATCTTAACAAGCTACAGAACATCCTCTATGACCCAGGAATAACTTGTTAACTACTTAAATGAACGACAACCACTTTGCATTAAACCCAGTATTTTCCTGGGTGATTTCAACTATCCAGTTATAGACTAGGAAAAATATACCACACCTAGTGTGCAAGCTGAGAAGCTACTGGATTCATCAACACAAATGCCCAGGAACAACTTGTTAGAGTATCCTCACTAATATAGGTGAACTATGCTCCACCCATGTATAACTTCTTCACTCATCAAGTCTGACCACAAAGCCATTTCCTTCAAAATAAAAGTAAAACCTGAGACCTCCAACTCTCCTGCTATTTTTAGAAACTTTTCCAAGGCAAACTTCCTACTTCTAAGTAATACCCCCCACGGTCCCCACCCCATCCCAAATGCTCTACTGCTTATACAGAAATGTACACTGCTAACATATAACAGCATTTGCACAACTGCATTGAAACAGTTGTTTCCAGTAGAAGCAAATGCAGGGCAAACCCCCCAAAAAAACACACTGCCATAGTAGAAACACAACAACAATAAGTTTATAACAAAAGGAAGAAACTTGTTGCCAGAAATTGGAAGAGAAACACCTAGCAGGATAGGAATTTAATCATTACATTAAATTAGCAACTTAGGAATTCAATAAAACTACAAAGGTCAAATTTAAGAAAAAAATAGCAGTCCATACCAAGGACAACTGCAAGGTCTTCTTCAGCTATGTCAGCAATCTCAAGGGCAATATGCAGCAGTGTTCTGATCTGATTGTTAGCAGTACCACCAATACTGAAGCTGTGAAAAGCCTCTAATTGTGTAAACCCAGGCCCAGATGCAGTACCCAACTTCTGGCTAAAAGTATTAACATCTTTGCACAAAGATTAAGCCATAAGTAAGAACTATTTATATGTGTACCCTGAACAGACACCACTCTGGCTAACAACAGGGAAACAATGCTCCTACCTAAGAGTATACCTGCAAGCTACCCTAAAAATTATAGACCAATAACTTTACTTCTGACAACTTATAAACTATACACTGGAATTGATACCAACAGAGTTTATAGTCATTTCAAAGAAAACTCAGTTATGGCAATAGAATAAAAGGGTAACAAAAGAAAGTAATATGGAACAAAGGATCATTCGTTGTTAAATAATGTCATAGTGGAGAACTGTAAGAAGGGGAAGACTCTAAGTTTGGCATGGCTAGACTACAAAAAAATCATTTGACAGTATCCCACATTCATGGATAAAAGAGTGCTTAAAATGTATAAGACACACCCTACTCTGATAAAATACATCACAGAGACCATGAAACAGAGGCAAACCACTTTGCAGTTAAGCTGTGATAAAGGACAAATTATTATTCCAGGGATAAAAATTCAAAGAGGGATATTCCTGGGTGACTCTCTCACCACTGCTCTTTTGCATTGCTGTCTGCTTAACAGATTAGGTCAAGGTTATTATTTGGCTCCTAGAAAGCAACAAAGTATAAAGACTTTTCATCTTCTCTTTGTCAATAATTTAAAACTGCATAGCTCATCAGATGAAGAACTGAAAGCACAACTGCAAGTAGTCAAAACTTTTTCAGATGACATAAGACTGTCATTTGGTCTTGATAAATGTGCAAAAGCAACCTTAAAGCAGAAAAGCTGCAGTACCAAGAAAATATCAGTTTGGGACAAAAATGTGATATAAAAGAACTTGTGTAAGAGGAAGTGTATAAATATTTGGGAATTGATGAAGGATCAGCAATAAAACATGAACAAATGTGAATAAAATTCAGTAAGGAATATTTTAGCAGACTTAAATGAATCCTGAAAACAGCCTTGACATCTAGGAACAAAATTCATGCTATAAACCAATTTGCTCTTCCATCCTAACTTATAATTTTGGAGTGAATGACTGGCCCCAAAAGGTGTTGGACAGACTAGACAGGAAAACAAGAAGGATGCTTCATGCTCATCAAATGATTTATAAAAATCAGTGCATACCAAGATTATATATTCCCTGTTCCAAAGGAGTTATGGGCCTCCTTGATATAGATTACATGTATAGATCTGCAATCGTGGAACTGCATACATAAGTGCTGACCTCACAAGACCCAAACATAGTGACATTTTTGAAACATGAGGAGAATAAATCTAAGATGACTTCTTAGTCTATCAGAAGTATATCAGCATCAAGCAGGAATAGAAATCAAACCATAAGTAGATAAAAATCAGGCAGCAACTGAATGTGCCAAAAAACAAAAGAAAGAATATATGGTGAAGGATCAGATCAAAAGGCAAAAGACGTGGAAAATGCATAAATATATTTGCAAGTATAGAAAACTCCTGGAACAACCTTATGTTGATCAGGATTGAACACAGAAAAGGTCAAGGAGAGGTGAATTCAAACCAAAAGATTGGCCCAAGAAAGTGGGCTACATACACGTTGGTTTGCAAAGTCCATTGAACATGTGGAAAAAACAGATAAAACAGAAGTGGAAACAGTTGCACACCTTGTTGCTGGCTATGATATACTAATGGCAGAAGGACTATATACTGAAAGGCATAATAATGTGGCAAGAGTGTTGCACTGAGGACTGTGCAAACATCCCTACTGAAGTAGGTGAAATACACTGGAAACATGGGCCACCAAGCATAATAGAAAATGATGAAGTCTACATCACATGGGATAACCCCTTACCAAAAGTTCAAAACATAGATGCAAGAAAAAAAGATATAGTGGTCCATGAAAAGAAGACAAAGTAGCACTGATCATCGAAATTACTATACCCAGTGACTACAGAGTCTTGTGTACAGAGAGACACAAAGTCATAAAATATCAGGATTTACGGGCAGAAATGAGAGTAATGTAGAAGAAAGATACTCAGAGAGTTCCAATGGTAGTAGGAGCAACGGGTCTTATAAAAAAGAATCTACAATTGTATTTAGATATGTTACTGATACATGTAACTCCATACGAATTGCAGAAGGAGTCATTGCTAGGCGTTTCTACGAAGAGTACTTCTGGCTGACATCAAAGACCGAAACAATACAAATTTCATGAACTTTAATCATACATTGACTTAGGAATGGGGTCCATTCCCATCATGGAATTAGCAACCCAAAAGATTTGGAGAAATTAAAAAGCTGAGAACATTAGCAAACTTACTGGCCAACAAAGTCAGCTAAAACTTGGCCTGTTTCTTACCCGAAATAATTTTTCAAGAAATACCAGAAACCTATAAAACCCCAACCATCACACAGACCAAAGTCTTGGAAACACACTCAGACATCAAAAATATAGCCTCTGTGGATCCAGACAACATCCCAGAATGCTTCATGAATAGCACAAAGGATGTGGGTTCCACAGGACTCTGTGCTGGTGCCACTCCTATTTGCCAACTATTTCTTAGAAGTCCAAGCAAATGTCAAGTGTCTTTTTTTGACAAAGTCTGAGGATGACTGCAAGTTGGGAGCAGTCATTAAATCCTCCAAAGATTCAATTATCCTCCAGGAGGGTTTGTCCCAAACTAATAACTGGTGTCAGAGTCATGGACTAAAACTGAATGCCAAAAACTGTATTATTGTGTCCTTAGGAAAACCGGCTGCCCCAGGAAACTATCACATTGACAGTATTTTTATTTTTATGTATTTAACATTTGTTAACTGGGAATTTCCAACTGGGACAGAGCCCGTTTCAGTTTAGGCCCAGGGAGAAACACTCCAGATGCATGTCTTTGCAATGTGGGAGGAAACCCACATGAACACAGGGAGGACATGCAGACTCTGCACAGAAGACACCCCAGCTGAGAATCAAACCGGAGAACTTCTTGCTGTGAGGCGACAATACTAACTGCTGCATCACTGCACCACCCACCACATCCACCAATAGCTAGCAACTTAGGAACATACATAGACAGTTATCTAGCATTCTACCAACACATGCCTACTGTTGTAAAGAAGTCCTTATATATTGCAAAGCTTATAAGTAAGGTGATAGCCGCAAGGTCAGATAGGTCATTATCCCAATTTACACAGCCCTTATTAGGCCCATCATTGAGTATAACATGGTATGTAGCTGTCCAAATATTAGCAACAAATAGAGTGACCACAGAGGTTCTTTACAAACAGAATACTGGGCCTAGGGTACATGACCTACATGGGCCACCTTAAGGACTTGTCAGTATACTCAGTCTCATACAGACTACTAAAAGATGGCCTATGTCTGGCTTATAAGGCATCCTCTGATCCAGTCCTAATGGTTGTACTATACATGTGTAAGTTAAGTGGTACTAGTAACACCTAGTCTAGGGAACCCAACCTCTTATGCAACATGAACAGAACAGTGTGGAGTGACAGATACATTTCCCAGAGGATATTACTACTCTAGAACAGACCTCCCATCCACATAAAACAAAGCACATCCAAGTCCTTATTCAAATGTAACTTATATGAATAGATGGGAAATAGGAAATGTACTCATAGACTAACCCCTATCCTCCTAATGGACAGATGCAGTGCATAAATGGCCTGCCCACAGTAAGATTCTGAGTATACTGTAAGTGTGACCCTAACAAATTGATAAGTACTTAACATAATTATGGTAATGGTAGTTAATCATCTATGGAACAACAAAGCTAGGTGAAAATTAGGTAACTCAGCAAGGCTTAAAATGTTTCGCCAGAGATGATAGCCTAGTATTCTCCTATGAACCTATGAACCTATATGTCAAATAAAGTACTACATCAGCCAACTTTAAAGCTAATCTTGATGATTGTATGGCTACACAAAAACCTAGGACTGCGTTTTTTGTTTCTGCTAGTACTGAGGTAACAGACAATAAAGTAATAAGTGTTAGCATTACATTTTTTACATTTACTTTATTTTTACCTAAAAGAGGTCAGGAACCTTTGAGGTGCATTTCTTATTCCTGTTAGTTAGCAGCTAATGTAAGATTAAACCCTGCCTTCCCAACAGGACTTAAAAAGCTTGGTTTGAGCCAAGCAGCCACACACTCAAGCGTGACATGAAGGCACAAAGAAATGCAATGCATCTTTGCCAATGTTAGCATGTCCACATGAAAGCATGAGAAAGGGAGCTGTTATTGTTTTTTTATCAACAGCTTTAATTATTTCAGCCTAAAAAAAAAGAAAGTTTTGATTAATATTATAAATAGTCATCATGTGTGCATTTCTGTGCATCTTGGTTATATATATTTTTAATCAGTCTTGTGTTGTTTACTCTGATGAAGTTCTTGTAATAGGAACAAAATGACTGTATCATTAAATACTTCTCACAGAGATGCCAAGTACTTCTTGCAGAGTGTTCCATTTTTATTTTATTTTTCTTTTGGAACATTTGAATTACTCTTTGGTTTGTTTGTCCTGAATCTTGTTTGGTTTAATAAAGGTGACAACTGCTTTGATAACTTGCAAATAAATATGCACTGGAAAAATCTAATAAATCAATTTTAGGTGCCTATATTATGTGCAAAAACATATTCCAAACACACAAAGTAATTGTGCGGAGGATGTTTGTGACAATTGGTGTAATTTAGAAATTGATATTGCATATTTAAAACAATGTATTGAGTTAAAAGATTGTGCCAGACTTAGAATATTTAAGTTTCCCTTTTTGGGATAGAATATTCGGACATCAATATGAATGATTTTAATTGAAATAAATTTATACACAAACAACAACACAGAGACAATGATAGTATGGAGTATTTACTGGATTCCACTACTCCCAGGGGTTCATTAGACAGAACAGATGGAAGAATGGGTGAAAGAAGGTAGGAAAAACAGAATTTAGATGAAAGGGGATTTTCCTCCTCTCAAAAATGAGTAGACTGGCACAGCATTACAAACACAAAGGAGTACAACAGAATTACTACCCCCAGAAAAAGAACCAATATTCACAACCAAAATGCAAGTTTTTTAGTCTCTAATGCCATGACAACGCTCTTGGCTGATGAAAGCCCATACTGTCAAAAAAAAATAAATCAAATAAATATATCATACTCAAGACATTGTCAAATTTATAAATTACATTAACAACAGCACAACCTTTTCTCTTTTTTTTTTTTCAGTACAATAAGAATAATATTACCTTTGACACCCTGTATATACAAGGATATATAAAAGACAGTTCAAATCTAAAATATTCAAAAGTTAGTATTATCAAGAGCTATAAGAATTGCTAGGATGACTTCACATTTAGAAGATTTGGAATCAGAATTTATTGTGTTAAGAAAATGTTTCTAGAGAGGATACCCCTAGAGATGATTAAAATACTACTTTGCACAATATACATCAACAATGGGGTAAAAAAATATTTCTTATTAGGGGCTCTGAGAAAAAAGGGATACATTTAAGAACAGGATATATGAACATTTAAATGATATAAAGAATAAAAGTTTATACAAACATAGTACATCCTGTCCAGAATTTAGGAAATTTACATTTGTATTTTGGACACTGTTATAATAGATACCACCAGAGGGACTGGAAAAATTTATTTAAAAAAAAAGAGGGAGTGGCAGTAAGAGACAGAGTGGCCTTTATGTTTCCCCATGAATGAGCAGGATTGACAGAAATTCTACTTATTGAAAAGGGCAAACAATAAGTCTTCATTTGTAGGGCTATGTTTGTTTAAAAGTTTTTTATTGAAGGTGTGGATGAAGTCTCTACATTGAGATGAAAGCTTAAACCTTTGTTTCACATAAATGGACCTTTGTTTAAAAACTGGGCTATCATAATACGACTCTAATTGGTGTAATTTGCCAGAACCTTGCTCTACTATAATGATAAAACTATACAATACTGTAGATAAATGCTCATGTCAATACAAAAGGAACATTTTCTTCCTGATGAGTGTGTTTGTGTGAGAGAGTAGATAGTGAGTATAACTGCCACTTTTTGAAAAACATCAAAGTATACAGACAGTATAGAAAAAAATAATGTGATTGAAAGTGATTATGTTGGTAGTAATGTACAAATGAATAATGAATGTGAAACAGCTGTAAATATGTTAAAAAAAACTCCAGGAAAAAGGGTACTAGCTTAGGAACAAACTTAAAAGAATTTGCAGACAGGTTACACGTAATAAGCAACAAATTATTCTAAATACTCAAAAAAGTATTGCCCCTGCATCTGAAAAAAGATTATACACTAAAAATGAAGAACTGGGAATTGTTAGTGTAGATAAAAATGAAAAAAAAAAGAATCAGATGAACTGAGAAACTGCCATAAACATATATTTCTAGAGATAATCATAATTTAAAGGTGTGGTACTAAATGTCTTTTACCAGAAGGAACACAAATAGAAATACAAAGAAAAACAGAACTAGCCACATCATTACTAAGGGAAAACTGAACAAAACGCTGAAATCGGAATTCTGCTACAGAACAGAAACACAGACAAATAGAAAACTGTAGTAGTGATGTAGAAACTGATCAAAATAAGAGAAACCAGTGTAAGGTGAACAGTTCTGTAGCACATGAAAATCTAGATATAATTGAAGACATCACTGACATATAAAGAAACAGAATTAACAACAAGGAAAAAGGTCTAATATGTTCTAATAAGAAAAAGGAAGTAAAGAGTAACTGAGAAATAATGAACTAATGTGGAACACATTACTTTAGTCACAAGAGTTTAAGGTAGTATAAGTAAACAAAGGAAAACATAAGATCCTCATATTTGGAGGTTGTTAGAAAACATCAAGTGGTGTGCAAGACAATAAAATTGAAGTGCCTTTCTGTGAAATACCACCATGTTCTGCTTTAAAGATTATGCTTTCATCAAAGCTAAGTTATTTAATGCATGGTTGCAAAGGCAAGACTACTTGAAGGTAATCCAGGACATTACTCTATGGTAAGAACTATAAATGCACCACAATATGCTTTTGAGTGAGAGACATCACTTTGGAAGTAAATCAATTAATTTCATCACTAATGTTTTCAAGAAAAAAAAATTTTTTTAGGAAGAAATGCATGCTAAATATTGAATGTGAAAGGAAAGAATATATTCCAGAACTAAAATATGCTACTGTGCAAATGTTCAAAGCCTTTTGAAAAAAAGGAAGAAATGTGCCATATTATAAAACTGCAAATATATAAAATATATAAAAATATAAAATAATAGCCATAAATGAGACATGGAACACTAGCAATGAGATATTTAAGAACGTAAATATATTTGAGAGTAAAAAAAAAGAATAGAAAGAGGGGGTATCATGTTGCTAGAAAACAAAACAATAGTTATTTAGAGCAAAAACAAAAACAAAGAGGAGATGCTGAGCATAGCTCTGAGTGATATGACAACATGAAGAGATTGTGTAAGATTTTGTTAAATTATGGGAGTGCAGGTATGAAAAGTTGCAAACACAATATATTTGCATACAGCTGAAGGACATCTAAATGATATACCAAGAATAATCCTTAGAAACTAATTACCCTCATATTGACTGACAAAATAGTTACACTATAACTACACATGAATTTCTCTTTATGGACATGGTGAACTCACATAATTTTATTCAACTGATTGAAAAACTAACTTGTAAGTGTTCAGTATTGGATTTAATACTAACCAACACCGGTGTCAAAATTAAGGAACCTTTAGGAAGATCGGTCCATGGCAATAGTACTTTTGATGTCATAGCAACAACTTTGCCAAAGGCAGAAACATCATATGCTATACTACGAGTATACTAGAGTGATCTAGACTTTTAAATGAAATTAAAAACATAGATTAGCAACATATACATTTAAGGGATGATTACTGTGGTTAGAATTTATTCAAAATATGTGTAACAAATATTTAGAAGATAATAGTGGAATTAAATTAGGCTATGTACAAGGATCCAGTGACAGAATTATATAGTGTTTAAGCTCACAAATGGATTCCCAGTGGGAGTGGGTATGCATCAGGGTTCAGCTCTGAGTCCACTGCTGTTCATACTGGTGATGGACTACATTAGCAAACAGGTCAGAGGGGCAGATCAACAAAGTTGCTATATGCAGACAATGTACCATAGCAGGCTGACTCTGAGAAAGAACTTCAGCAAAGGATAGGGGAATGGAATGCAAAACTGAAGGCACATGGGATAAAACTGAGTACAGGTAAGACAGCTGTAATGGCAGCAAATGGGGGAAAGCAAAATAGACAGAGCATTGAGACAGAAGGAAAAATACTGGAACAGTTTAACAGCTTCAAGTATCAGGAGAGGGTGGTTGAGCAAAAGAGAAGTCTGGTTGAGGTGGTCAAACTTAGAATCATAAAGGGTGCAGACAACTGGCACAAAGTGTCAAGAGTAGAGTGTGACAGAAGAAATCCAAAGAGACTGAGAAGTAAGGTATATAAAATAATGATGTGACTAGTACTACTGTATGGCACAGAAACCTAGGCAGTGAAGGCAGAGCAGTTGAGTCAACTAGAGGTGATAGTAAATATGTGCCTAGAATGGGTAGCAGGCTAGGCACTACGGGACAGATGAAGAAATGAGGACATTAGACCAGGAGCCCAAGTAGCTCCGATTGCAGAGAAGATCAAAGAGACCAGATTATGGTGGTTTAGGTACATGTCCAAGAAAGCAGAAGATAATCTAGTGAAGAAGACTTGGAACAAGCAAGAAGAAGGGAAGAGAAAACATATATGGATGGATTGTGTGAACAAAGACTTGAAATAGTCAGTATAATTGTGGAATAAGAAAAGTGGCAATGATTCAAGGGAGATCATGACAGTTCACTCAATACTCTGACTCTGTGTAGTAAATGGGAAAATTGGGGTAATGGCAATGATTTAGAAAATACAAAAGTCCTACAAAACATAAATGTGGATAAACTAAAAATTCTTGATGAGTTATATATCTAACTAAACATTTAAGAAGGAAAAAAAGAAAGTATTAGAAGTATAAAATTAGAAAAACATACTTCAGTAAAAAGTGCTTGACTCAAAGAACAGTTGAAAAACTGTTATTACTGAAGAACAAAGATATGAAAGGTTCTTTGATAAGAGTACAAGACAATAAAACATTTTTTATAAATGTGTTATTACAACCAGATAAGTTCAGATTAGAGTTGGACCTATTCTCTTTAATAATTATGGATACATATGTAACACAAAAATACTTAATAAATATTTCACTAAACTGTCAACCTCATATCTTACTAATAATAAGCACTATATCTTTAAATAATTAACAGTGTACCTTAAGATCTCAAAGTTAGATTTCTCTAAATTCTTGGAAAAGCTTAAAAAAATGTTCTATGGGGCCAGACAATCTCTGAGGTAAATTTGTAAGTACAGGCTCAGACAGTTTAATAAACCCATTCACGTGTTTATTTAACAGCATATTACAACTAGGAGATGTAACTAAGGATTGGAAAAGATCAACTAGAATGCCGTGTATAAAGATAGTAATAAAAAAGTAAAAATCTAATTGCAGACTGATCAGTACTACCAGTATTATAGTAAAATGTTTTGAAGGATACTTATTTAACCATCAGAGTCAAATGGAAACTATCAACCCTTACTCAGCTCCATGTAGTACAGATTTGCAAAGGCAGATCTTCAATGTTCTGTCAGAAAAGTTTCTATGAGAAGGCATCTATTTTATTAGATCGAGAGGAAAAATGTTTAGAGATTTATCCTGATTTCACTAAGGTATTTGACATTCTATAACATGATCAGATTATATTAAGATTATACAGATTGGGCGTAAACATATGCATCATTAATTGGATTAGTAACTGGCTAAATAATCCAAAGTGTTGCTGTTCAGGGAATGAGATCAACTTAGATTCGTATTAACAATGGAGTACCACAGGACTCTGTTTTGGGCACAATTCTCATCAACATGGCACTGTTAAGTTTACCAGTGCTTTCAAAAGTATAGGTATTAAAATACACTGATGATTGTAACATCTGAGTAGAAATAAAGAATCAAAATGTTACTGGTATTGTTAAAAGTGTACTTTAAATACCTTGCAGAACTCAGCCAATAGTATGGAATTACAGCTCAATACAATCAAAAGAAAGATAATATTATCTGGTGTTACGTCCAAACCCAACACTGCTATAAAATTAGGATACAAACATCTGGAGACTGTAAAGCAAATTAGAGACCACAGTACTTGTATGCTCAACACTTTATTTCAAAAGTCGTGTTCTGAAGATAAAGCCAAAACCATTAAGACAGTTGGATTTAATTTATAGCAGTACTGTTTCCAGAGATCCAACTATTCTCAAAACATCTGGAGACTGTAAAGCAAATTAGAGACCACAGTACTTGTATGCTCAACACTTTATTTCAAAAGTCATGTTCTGAAGATAAAGCCAAAACCATTAAGACAGTTGGATTTAATATATAGCAGTACTGTTTCCAGAGATCCAACTATTCTCAAAACGTTATCCATCTCAACAGTAGACCTATCATAGAGTATAACCTGAGTTTATGTCTACTATCTAAGGGAGAGTTAAAAATCCTTGACGCAGTACACAGACAGTTAACTAAGAGAACTGATATCATTGAACATCTTTCTCACACAGATGGGTTAAAGTACATCCCTATGTGTACTGTTTCATACAGATATTTGAGTAGTATATTTAGCTTTCAAAACAGTGAATAAGTCGGCTTTATGATATGAATTAGAACTTAAACTTATTTTTTATCATTCGGGTATAAGAGGCAGAGGATGATATTTTAACTGAGTAGGAAGAAAACTACTAAAAGCAATTTGTACATAACTTAAATGATCCCATAATTATGGAATAAAATACTCATTGAAATAAGGTGCACCACTTCAGTAATAGGGATATTTATATGGGAACTAAGAAGTGTCTACTTAAAGGTATATACGGCTATGGATCTTATGGTTTCTGTCATTGCTTTACCACAGACATGTAGAGGAGTTCCATAGTTGAATGAATTATTAAAAATGACAACCCCAACAATATTCCGCAGAGTGATAGGAAAGACCACAATGTTATCCTCTTTGCAGAATATCTGTGCTGTGTGAATGGACACAGAGGTCAGAAGATGCCAAGATGCCAAGAATGCAAAATCACATTGAGGTGTGGCATCCCCACCTATGGGTACTAAGAGACAGAGTAAATGTTACCTTTGTTGAGTTCCTTACAATTATCCACATGGAGATGAATTACATAACTGATTGTTAGGAGGCACTTCTGCTTTGAAAGTCTTTGTCACATAGGTGGCATGTAGTGTTTTTAAGAGAGTGCTGCATGTATAATATGATTGGTTGAAAGGGCGATTACTCCTGTACATTGGATGTTGTGATAGCATGTATAATATGACTGGGTGAAAGGGCGATTACTCCTGCACATTAGATTTTGTGATAGCAGTGGTACATTGTTAGAAGTTATTGCAATTTCCATATGTTCAAAGTGCTGTTCATCACTACATTACCTCTAGACTATTGTTTATGTCACACTTATATGATGCTTCCAAATGTCCTCTCAGTTGAAAATATAGAAATCTGCAGTGAATGAAACGCGAGGAAATGCACATTCACACAAAATTCATCCTTACAAAAATGCATAATGTGGATTTAGTATAATATACAAAATGTTCATTACATTTCATTTCTTTCAGTGGGATGCAGTGCACGTGTTTTTGACAAGATGTCCTGATGTTCTAGTTATATAGTCAAAAACAGTAGTTGTAGTACATTCCAACGATTATGAAAGGTACCATACCATAGCATAGGAATCCATGAAGCTAAAGGGAACAGCGCATATAGATATAAGTCTCCAAAGTCAGACAAGCAATGCTCAGCATCTAGCCAAGTTAGACCTTCTTTGCCCAAGTCTGCCAAGGCTTTGAGCTGTCACTCTTCATATTAAAAAGAATAAACCCAACAATATTTAGCAGAGTATGTACCACACTGCTGATTTGGTATCTCATCAGGGAGGTGGAACATAAGTTGTGGCTTTCTACAAATACCATAGTAAAACATTTACTACACAGCTTTTGTTGTAAGTTACATGTGTTAAACACAGGAAAACTGTTAGGATACACTTACATCAGGATCCCAAGGGTGATATAACAGCAGCGTAATTATTCTGTTACCATGCCTTTGATATAGCCTGCAGTAAAACTACAGAGGTACCATAAATCCCTTCTGATACATGCATAGCAGAACAAAGCTCTTTAAAAACCATGGTGCAGCTTGAGGGGTTTAAGCAGTGCTTCAGAGTTTAATATTCTCTCTTCTTAGAATACGTCCAGTGAAAATAGTCATTAGTTTCCCCCACTACTAACCCATGGGTCTATATCATATAGTCGAAGTCTAATAACTTTGAACATGTAATGTTCCAACCATTATGTTCAAAGTTCCAAAACTTCGACTATGGATTAAAAAAAAACAATGGAAAACAAAATAAACTGCGCACCCCACACCCCTGCTACTTAACTATACCAACTCCGAGATCGCACCCCCATTGAACAAAATGGAAACCTCCGCTTGTGGAGATTTCCAAACACTCGAACTTTTACAAATTCGAACGTATGGTCTCGACCATATGAGGTTCGAACCTGTAAAAGTTCAACTACTTGATAGGAATCACTAACCCACATCTGAAATGAGGTACCTACTTCCTTAGGATTTTTGCATTGTTATGCTATGGACAGTTTCAGCATCTCACACTTTATATGATGTAGTTGCTACAAGTACAGATGTTCTACTAATGGATATTGCACACAGGAAAAACATGTAAAGAGAGCAAGAGATGCCAGTGGAGTATTTCATCTCTGTATAAATGTGATATCCAGGGGCTTCTGGTCTATGTAAAACAGGTACTTTCCATTAGTTACACAAATTAACTTGTTTCTATGTCCATTTCTTTTCAGGGTTCCCTATTTATTTCCCAAAATACAAACATAGAACTGACTTATATTCATGAGCCCAACATCTAACTCTACTACAAGTGCTTTTTCATGCTGGATCCTGACAACTTCACGAAGACAATGTTATTGAGTCCTCCAGCCATGAAACTCTTATGCTAAAAAATGGCTTTTGCTGAACTTCAGATATAAGTTAAGGGTAGTGGAGTTCCCCCGTGTGCTTTTGTTTGGTGTTTTGCAGTTCAAGGATTCACTCATATTACCTTCAGTAAGTCAACATGATTTCTTCTGTATTTTTGTCTGATATTTTAAATAATATTAAAATGTTTTTTTTTCTTATATCTCAAAGAGTCAAAACATGTTGTTATATACCCAAAAATTGTTCATCTTCATTAGTGGTCTTCACATCCATTCGTGCATAGAATTATGGTCATTAACCAAAAGAATAAGTCATAAATGTCTATCCCCTTATAGAGTAATTGAATATTCCATGACATGACATGCCATATAAGTAGTGTAACTCTTAACAGTAAGATGTTGGTTAACAAGAAAGAAAGAAAATTGTCTCTCTCTCTTTCACCCACACACAGACGTTTATAGGTCTGTAAAATTCATTTTTTATATAATTTATGACTGGAGTTTTGACATTCTGCTTTGCACTTTATCATGATGGGAAATAAAGTTTCAGCAATATTTAACTTGAGAGTAGCCACCTGGTAGAGGAAACCTTGGCTCTAAATGATTGTTACCGTTGAAGTGACACCCCAACCCCATAAGCAAAAATGGAAAAAAGGGGGTGCGGATGGATGGATTGTTGAAAAAAAGGTTGCACACAACTGTTATCAACATAATTCTATAGTATGATGATAAGCATTATTCTCAGATAATAATGGGTGGAGAGGGGTGCCTGACTGGAGCTGCTATATTTTGCCTCACACTTTATGGTAACAGAGAAGCAACATAAACTATTTAAAAAGATTATGTAAAGCAACATTTGACATTTTACTACTTTTCTGGATGCACATGTGACATTTTACATGCTATCATGGTGGAAAAGTAAGATGCACCATTTTTAAAACCAACATGTGACTGTGTGTGTTAAATATAAATAAATAATAAAGTCAGGACTCACAACTGTAGTAATATAGAACTATTGTGTGATGAGAACAGCTATCTGATGGTCTGGGTCTTTACCAGAGCTGTGACATTTTGCACTGCAATTTATGGTAGTAAAGAAGTAACATACATTCTTTTAAAACAATGAAGGAACATTTGCTCTTATAATTCTTTTCCAAGTGACATTGTGACATTTTGCTTTGCATGTTGTCATGGTGGAAAAGCAAGGTAAACACTTATTTGACACTGTAATGTTGAATAAAGAAATACTAAAAAAAAATAAAAATAAAAATACAAGGACATACACTACTAAAAACATAGCACTATTCGTATTTATAAGAGCTATTTTAATATATCCAGTGTAGGGGGTCTCAGCTGGACTTATGACAATTTAATTTACACTTTTTGAGGACATGAAAGTAATACACAATAACATTAAAAGATTCATGAAGCAGTACTTGCTATTGTAATATTGAATTAAAAAATAACACATTAGTGAGGAATAAAATAGCAACATTGTCTTAATTTTCATAGTACAAGAATCCTTCCATATTAATATAAGTGATATATGCATTGCAACTCTATTTATTTATTTATTTATTTATTAGCAGATTGTTAACAGAGCAAGTCCACTGGGCCTTTCAGAGCCCATTTTCAGAGGAGGCCTGGGGAGAAAAGCTCCGCAGTACATGAAAAAAAGGAGAATTTTATACGTAGGCAAAATGCAACTAAGAAACAACTGGTTTACAATATAAAAACACAAACAGTAATCCAGTGATTAAAGAAGTAGAAGTGACATTGCTACATTTTTGACATAATTAGCGCAGATAGGAAAGTAGGTAAACATGGCATAAGCATAGAAAAATGTCACTTGAGTTAGATATTCTAAGAAGGTTGAGTGCAAGTACAGCTCCAGATGAAAGCTAGGTATTTCTACTGCTATTAAACTTAACTGCACTTTAAAATTGGGTTGTAAACATATTGTGCTGTCACTAAATTGCCAACAATTCTCAGTTTCAGTAGGTCTTGTATATGTTATAGGTTCCACTTCAGATTTTACTTATTTACATCCTGAACTTTAGAAAGGTTTTACTGGAGTAAAGTGTTGCACTTTTGCATCTATGCAAGTCAACACAAAAACAAATGTACTCTTTTCCAGAAGCTCCAGAGATATGTTCATTCATCATACTTTTAAATGTGTGTGCAGTGGCATTTTTGTTAGTAGAAAAAAAAATTCTTGTGAAGGCAAGCTCTGTAATAGCAAATAAATGCTGCTTCTTGGCTGTAAGCTTTTGGCTGACTTTCATGGAGACTATTTTATGTTTATCTGTCTTTATTAACTAGGCTAATTATCAGAAAGAAATTACACAAGAGTTAAATTTAATTTAAAGAAATAAAGCTTGACATTTTAAACCAGAATCTACTCCCGTCTCTTATAGATTCAGCTTTGCACAATACAGAAATTTCCAAGCAATGTTGCTTGCAGTAGATGAGATTAACAAAAATCCATATATTTTACCAAATATCACTTTGGGAGTGAATACTTATGACTCCTGTGACTCTATAACAGGAGCAATACAAAGTACATTCAGGTTACTGTCTGGAAAAGAAGATGCTATGCCAAATTATAAGTGTCAATCATCCAATTCTTTTGCTGCACTCCTTGGTGAAGCGTCATCAAAAAATTCAATTCCAATTGCCAGAATACTAGGACTTCAGAGATATCCTCAGGTAATTAATTTGAATTAATAATAATGAGTTGTTTGTTTGAAAAACCCAAACAAATTCAATCACTACAGGCTATGACTCTTAAATGCAAAAAAAAACAGATACTTAAACCATGCAACATAGCAAGTTTCTGAAAAAAAATATATAATTAGTTGTCATTAGGGAAGCAGAAATTGTCATCACTAATTATCACATGGCACAGAAGCATTGCAGTAGACTAGCTGATAATAACAGGTGTTATGTGCAGAAAATGAGCATAATAATCTTGCTGTGCTTAACAATGAAAAATTCAGACTGATGTTCAAAGACTTTGCTTTCATGAAAAGTTCTGAAGTTGGCTGTGAGCTGCATATCGGTATTTTAAGATTGCTTGGGGGAGAATGTAGACTATAAATCCTTGTGTCATATAGGTATGAAACAATCATGCAAATAATTATAGAAAGGCAAACACCAGGATTTAATAAATTCTGTGTAGGCACCATGTAGAGCCTACATGGAATGTATCCATGTACATGCCCATGGTGCCCCCTTGGCAATGTGCCATGTGGCGCACTGCTGAGGGAGAGCTGAGGAACATGGATATTGAATCAGTGTAGGGAGAGGTGGCTGCAGATGAGTATGAGTCTCCATTCAATGGTCCCTGCCACTGTAGCAATGTCATGCAGTATGTCAGTTGTTGAATGTGTAAATGTTACAGTGTTCCATAATGTCCTGTGTAAATTTTATTTTAAATATTTTTTAAAAAAATGCATGTTTGCACAGCACAGTGCAGAGCACAGCAATGCCAAGCTGTGCTCACTGATAGACAGCTGACACCTGCCAGACATCTAAAAATAGAAGCCAGATGTAATTAATTAATTATTTCCTAATATGTTTCAGCATGTATAAGCGGGTCAATGCATGTTTGCATGATGCACTGTGGAGCTCATCACTGCTAACAGGTAGCTCAGTGGTATATTTGAAGATATACTAGACTCCTTAATATCCATGCAGCTAAATGGGTAGAGTTATGGCTTTATGTGTGGTAGGTCCAGGGTTTAAATACATGGAAGGGACAACATCTGTGTATTTTTGCTGTACACATAATGAACACAATTTTAAAATAGAGCTCTGCTGTGCTCTGCTCAACTTTGATAAAACCTGCTAGGTACCACTTAAACATGGTAATGGTTGGCAATGTTTGTGCGGTGCTGAGCTTTTCTAAAACCACGAGGGTATTCCGGTGTCTGGGGTCATGGTTGGGCTCCTTGTGAAAAAACATAATGATAGGCTGTTGCAGGGTAGTTTCCAGGGCTTGGAGTGTAAGGCAGAGGCCAGGAAGCAGTTGGGCAGAGAACTCACCAGTGTTTCTGGTATGCCCCACACAGGACACCAGTGTCATCACCGTTATGACAACCTGAAAAGGTAAAAGAGGGGAATGTTGGACACCTAGGTCCAAGAAGCGAGGGCAGGGAATGCCCCACAAGTATGTAAGTATGTCTTCTGTTCTCTTAAATAAATGAAAGCTGAATGTCTGCAAAACAGGTATGCATAATGGTGTGCTTCTCTCCCAACAGCTGCCGCTGAGAGGGCTCACAATGTCAAGTCACATGCTGGGTGCTTGGTCAGGCTGTGCCGTGAATGCGGTGAGTACGGATGTATTATGCTAACTGTAATGCAATAAGCAGGAAAGAGTAAAGCATTAACTGCAATAAAGTATATACAGTAAAGTCTGTAGTGCAATAAATGTGGAATTAGAGCTATAGTGCAATAAATGAATAATACCAACTGTAGTTCAATAAAAACATGAAACAAAACCAATAACAGTAATTTGGTCCAAGTGGCTTGACAATGCAGCTATGTTGTCCTCACCCCTCTCACTGGAAAGTGCAAACATATGTACAAATCTAGTAACCAAAAGGCAAAAACAGTAAACTGTATAAAATAATAAAAAACACTCCATGGACAGTCTGGAGCTACAAATCTGTTTTATTCAGTCAGATGACTCTGATGATGCCTAAGGAATGTGAAAACACTTAATCATATTTTGTAAATTGTGTGGAAGTATATCATAATAAAATGGGTTTATTTTTTGCTCTGGACTGTCTGTGGGTGTTTTTTATTATTATTTTATACATGTACAAATCTGGCAAAGTGCACAGCTTGTTGCTGTACAAGAAATGGGTAGCTATGATTTTTTCCTACACCCTTCTTGCACATCTCTACCTGCCTTTTACTATATTTTCCCCCTGCTTGCCCCCATTTCACCACTTTCCTATCACCCCCTTTTTCTTTTCTTTATATTTTTTAGCATGGATCTTTGCAGTGTGCCATGTTGCTCAGCTTTGCTTAGCTCAGCTAAATAGAGCTTTAATGATTAAATGTGTTTATAACATTGTCACACACATGTAGAAAATAAACACCTCTACTATGTGCCGAGCATATCACACCTACAACACACTATATTAACCCACCACGCCATGCAACTCTGGATTAAAACAGGTGTTTTCATCAAAACATAGTGATTGGCACTTACAGTCATTAGGCATGTTTTAGCAAGCTGTGTGCCACATCGCACTATGCAAACTGAAATTAAAAACTAATGGGAAAGATGGGACTACATGTTTGACACTAGTGCAATAACACACCACTAGACAGGCAAAGAAATAATAATGGATGTCAGTGAAGCATGTGATAGCAGGTAAATGTGCCTTTTTATTAGCAACATGTAGAAAGACACCTGCTAAGGCATCAGTGGCAAAATACATTTTCAGCTGGGACCCTGGTGCAGAAATACAGCCATATAAAGCAATGCACATACTAATGGATTCAGACAATGTGTGTCACAGCCTGTATGTCTGCACATATATCTGGCAAATACTGCTGTAGCAGTGACTCAGTAGCTCATCCTATTAAATGCCTTCCATACAGTATATTTTGCCACACACGGTCCAGGGTTCAAATTCAGTCTTCTGATGCAGTTCAACTACATTATTGTGAAGGCAGCAATTAATAACGGAGGCATTCAATCTTTATCCGCACAAGTTATTACTAATTATTTAAAGGCTATCCAGATTTGCAAGTCAAAAGCCTGCAGGTAGGGACACACTGCACATATCCAGATACCATAAGTATATGTCAACTACTACTCTGTCATGGGCACTGTTGCATAACAGATGTACCTTAATCACATGTCTCGATTGGACTGTAAAGGGTACCCTTACCCTGGCTCTGCTGTAACAACAGGGCTGACATAGCTACCACAGTTACACATACAGCTTGTTGTCCTCCAGAGTGTTCACACTCCCACCTATGTGTATTAGCTGCAGCAGCAGATGCAGCCTGTAACACAGACAGTTGTATTTAAAGGTAGCCGCCACACACCTGCCATACCTGCCAACCTCCTAGAACAAGGAATCCAGACACATCCATATGTAATGGAGGGACAAAGGGCCAGAGATAGGGGCATGTTTTACAGTTTGCTCTTACAAAGATAGTCAGTTGCTAGAATAACAGCTATTGCATTAGCATGCATATTCTGACAGGTATGAAGTCTGACACCCAATATATGTCTTTATTTACTGACTTCAACCCACAGTGATTTGCCAGATGACCACAATGTCATGGGTCACTGACCACACATATGAGGTGGAACTGTGGACATACTGCATAATTCTCTACAGTTGACAGTTATGATACCTACCCTCTGCGATGCTGTAGTCTCCACACCTCAGTAATGTCCATCTGAACTGCTAAGAAAGTGGAACACGTCTAAATGAAGGCCTTATATATTGCACTGTGGTGGCATGTCATTGGATAATGATAGTGCAATTCAGCTGTTTTCACTGCAATTAGCATATCAGAGCTACGGATTGCTGCAGAGGCAATTACCTGCTAATGAGCAGTACTTTAAAAAGGCAAGCAGCTGGTTAAGGGGAACAAGTCTGTATGAGATGTACCTAACACACAGAGAGTCTTTGCAAAACATTACTGGATGAAAAGTTCATCAAAGGAGTACTGCACTCCACCAGATATGTAATTGATTTCTATATAACAGGATGCAGATGGGAGGATGGAGGTATGGGGAAAAGGGATTACTGTCAGCCTGTCTTAGACTTATGGTAATGACATGTCATTGATAATATGCTGTCCTACACCTGCAGGCATGCCTCTTAATTGTCCCTAATTTTCACTCATCTTAGCTCTGTTCCTCTTAATCACTCCTACAATGGATGTTTTTTGCAGGAACGTTAGTGAATTACACATAATAAATAGTGACAATAAGTAAGGGTGTACACTCCTGTAATGTCAAAAAATGTAAAGTAATCCACCTACACTCATTCTGTCAATGTCTCACAGAAATAGTTCTAACATTTTAAAAGTGTCCCTGAATGTCCCTGATGTACTCTGGGTAAGCCCCTGATTCTGGTGACATCTGTACCTGTTTGGTTGATAGCTACGCCTAACATACCCGTCAACTTCTTACAGCAAGAAATCTGGACAAAACCATAATTCACACAATAAGTTTATTGGTAAGCACTTTCGGCCTGATTTACCAGCCTTCGTCAGACAACTCACATCTCAACAAATGTTCTTTTTATACAAAATAAAGCCAATTATCCAATTACATTATTAAAATATCAATTAAAATATTTACAAACACAATTATCTATTAAAGACCTTCATTTTCAAAACACTAGTTATAGATATGGTCTCACTGAGGCCAGGTGGCATTGAAGCATTCAAAAACACTTGCCACCAGTATTCCTTATTTTCTAAAATGATTTTCCATGGACCCCCCTAGGGTTAGAGTTAACTTGCTCCAATACTATAAAGAAAAAAAATGATTAGCATATAATTGTAAGTGCCTATGTAGACTATTAGCAGTTTTGCCCTTTGAGATCTCATACAAATGTTCATACATATGTTGTTTTAATTTCCTTTCTGTCTTGCCTATATAATAGGCAGGACAGTTGGAATGTACAGCAGCATACACCACCCCCTTGGATCCACAATTATACTGGCCATTGATGGTGATAATTTTAGTGCCCAATTGAACATTATTGCTTTCTAAAATATTAGAGCAATAGTTACACATGCCACATTTTCTCATCTTTCCAATAACTTTTATTCTATCATCCACTAAAAAAAAATCACACCAATCTTTAAGATTTCTATCTTTCCTATATATAATTTTAGAACCATCACCCAAAATGTTTCTTAGGTCCTAATCACCTAAGATCAAAGGCCAATTCTTCTCTAGTATACGTCTTGTAGATACATTGTCTTTAGTATAGGACGTAACAAATGCTAAACTCTTGTTGTTAATACATATACCTGGATGAGTAGCATTGGTCAAAGTATCAAGTGGTAAAATAGCACCCCCTTATATTCATACTACCATTCCCAAAACATCTATATTCCCCATTAAAATCAGATGTTCCAACATTATTAGTATGCACTGCAAAGGATATATCCCCATTGCTCTAGGGGGTAAGATCTTCCAATAGGGGACAATAGATACCTGCTTTCCTTTTATTTATTACTTCAATTTTAATATAATCCACTAATTCTTTTGGATATCCCCTATTAATAAACATTTGTCCAATAAAAGTGCATTCATCTAAAAAGTCATTCGTGAGTGTAACCATTTTTTGCATCTCTGACCATTTGGCCTTTTATCACACATCTTTTCATATGAAATGGATGATTACTAGTAAAATGTAAAAATTTGTTGGAATATGCCTTTTTCCGATAAACATTAGCCTTTAAAGGGTTATTTTCCTGTTCTTTAGTTAGCAAGATATCTAAATAAAGCAAACTATGTTCATTGGCCTGATAAGTGAATACTAGAAATTCAGTAGTACTGTTAAAATAATTGGCAAATTCAGGAATACAATCTAATGGCCCATCCTATACAAAAAATAAATCATCCAAAAAATGTGTATACATATTTATGTTAGGCATATAAACTGAGTTAAACAGATAACAGGCTTCCCATACTGCCATGATTACATTTAGATATAGAGGACCCAAAGAGGACCCCATTGCCACCCTTTTAACTTGCTTGAAATAGTGGCCATCATAATAAATAAAGTTATTATGCATAACCAATTCCAATAAGTGAACCAATGTATTAATTTTGTCTTGGCCAATGGGTATGGTATCAGTAAACCATTGCACACCTAATTCATGTGAAATGTATGAATACAAATCTTTTACATTCACAGTTAATAATAAACAACCATTTAAGTCATCAGTACTTTTTATCAAATTATTGCATTTAGATAAAAAGTCCCAGGAATCATGGCATAGGTAATTCGGTACTTTTAAATTTGCTTTCAATTCAACATCAATATACTTTGCAATATAATAGGTTTTTGATTGTCCCCAGTAACTATTGGATGCATGGGTGGGTTATTGAGGTCCTTATGGATCTTAGGCACCCCAAATATTGAGGCCACCTTAGGAAATTCCACATATAAATGTCTGGGATAATCTGTCCCTGGGTTACCATAGCCCTCAAAAAAATAGTCAATATTCTTATAAGAGATGTTTAATTCATTCAGTGAAGCTTCAACATACATTTCATCATATAACAAACTCAACATACATTGATGGTACTCGACCTGGCTCATTACCACCAGTCCACCACCTTTATCAGGTTGCATGAACCTCAATTCACCCCTAATTTTTAATTCACATAGCAAATTGTGTTGTTCTTTAGTAATATTGTAAGAAGAGTCCCTGCAAGATTCCTGTAACATATACCTAAAATCTATTTCACAAGATAATTCAAATGACTTTATACAAGAATGCAACAAAGGACTGATAATACTGGATATTCTTAATGGATTTTTCATATACCCATCCCTATCACGAAACATTGCAGCTAGGTTACGCCCCCTCATGTACAGTTTAAGATCTGTAATAAGCTCAGTAATTTTTGTACACCTCTTAGGGATAAAAGTTAATCCTTTGCTAAAATTATCAGCACGTGCAGCATTAATATCACTGGAGCTATAATTGTAAATGTTAAAATCCCCTGACACATTTGTAACAATTCTCAGGGAAGCCAAAGTACTATTAGCACCATCATCTACCAGTTCTGATGGTGATTTGATTTCTGATAGGAACCAATTCTCTATTTCTTGCTCCTGGTTCCCCCATACACCACATATTTCCGAGTCTGAAAATTGTACCTTTTGTTCTGAATCCTTTCCGAGCAACGCAAACTGCTCTGCTCAAAAGGGGAATCAAAAGTAGAAGAAATGGTGTTTGCATTGTTCATAAAATTATCACCACCAATGGCCAGTATAATCGTGGATCCAATGGGTGGTGTATGCTGCTGTATGTTCCAACTGTCCTGCCTATTATATAGGCAAGACAGAAAGGAAATTAAAACAACGTATGTATGAACACTTGTATGAGATCTCAAAGGGAAAAACTACTAATGCTCTATATAGGCACTTACAATTATATGCTAATCATTCTTTTTCCTTTATAGTATTAGAGCTAACCCGGGGGGGGGGGTCATAGAAAATCATTTTAGAAAATAAGGAATACTGGTGGCAAGTATTTTTGAATGCTTCAATACCACCTGGCCTCAATGAGACCATAACTATAGCTAGTGGTTTGAAAATGAAGGTCGTTAATAGATAATTACATTTGTAAATATTTTAATTGATTTTTTTTAATAACGTAATTGGATAATTGGTTTTATTTTGTATAAAGGGAACATTTGTTGAGATGTAAGTTGTCTGAAGAAGACTGGTCAATCTGGCCAAAAGCGCTTACCAATAAACTTATTGTGTGGATTATCTGGGCTGCTGCATTTTGTGTTCCTGGTTAGTGTTTGGTGTTTTTCATACAAAGCCATAATTAATGGAGGGACAAAGGCCCAAACTTAGGGATACTGGTTAGATATTGCTCTTAAATACTAAGAAAGTTAAAAGAATGACAGGTATTACAGTAGCATGACTGTGTTCTGAAGGGTATGGCGTCTGAAACTCAGATGTCTGGCTTTAATTTCTGATATAAACCCTCACTGATTTCCCAACAATTTTCCAGAAATCCACAATTTTGTGTGGCAATGACCAAAAATATTAGTCAAAAAGATTGACAGTCTGCAAACATGTATATAGCTGAGAGGTATGATGAGTAAAGGGAACATTGTTGTGGTATTAATCTTGGTGGCTTTGGAATTGACCGCTCCTCCTGTAAATTTGTGTTTGAACATTCCTCCTGGGCCCATCTCATTTGCTCACTCAACCGAGTACAGTGAGATCATATTTTGATTTCAGACACTCCTACCATTCCCATCTGTTCAGCCCTACCCCAGCTCTATCCTAGTCAATCTCATCAGCTCATCCTGCCTAATACAGAGAGAACATCTGAGTAGGCATACCCAATTTGGCCCTGAGCTTGCCTGATTAAATACTGTTGAAACAGGGCTCATTTCTGAGGTTTTTTACTGGTTAATTAGGTAATTTGTTTAAATCAGTTTGCTTGTTTTCTATTGTTATATAAAAAAATAAAATAAAACCAAATGTGCACTTTATCTGCTTTTACTGTATTTGTGTTTCTTACAAATTTATTACCTTATTTTGCTTTTGCCTCTTCTTAAAAGTACTCAGTTGTGTTTATTCTGCTGCATTTATTACTGCTTGGTAGTAGCCTAATTAAATTGTAACTGTTATTCTAAGTCTTGTGGTTAAAGTACCTGGGCTTCAGACCAGTTGTTTTACATTAAGAAGGTTTGTGGTCTGCACTGTTGTGGCAGGGCAGGTAGCTTACATCCTTCTAAGTTGGAATTGCTGATTGAAGGCTCAGTGTCTGTTATTCTAAAAGTGTATTAGTTCTGGTTTAAGCACTTGGGCTTCAGGCCAGTTATTTTACATTAAGGTTTGTGGTCTGCACTCTTGTGGGAGAAGATGCTAGATTCTGCCCTTCTGAGCTTGGAATTTCTACTGTGCCTGCTTATTTGAACTGTTTTTCTGATATTGGTGTGCCTTGTCTGCTGTAGCATAGACTAGATTCAGGCCTGCTGAATCTAGCTTTGTTTGTATAACGAGCACTAATCCAGGCCATCTTTTTTGGAGAAGGTTCCCCTGCACCCTTGTGGTAGGAGTGCACGGTTAGAACTTCTCTGATTGAAGACTGCTGGAACAGGGCTCAGTTTTGAGTTATTTTACTGGTTAATTGGGTAATTTGTTTAAATCAGTTTGCTCGTTTTCTATTGTTATAAAAAAATTGCACTTTATTCATCTGCTTTTACTGTAATTGTGTTTCTTCCCACTTTATTACCTTATTTTGCTTGTGCTTCTTCTTAAAAGTACTCAGTTGTATTATTCTGCTGCAGTTATTACTGCTTGGTAGTAGCCTGATTAAATTGTAACTGTTGTTTAAGCACTTGGGCTTCAGACCAGTTGTTTTACATTAAGAAGGTTTGTGGACTGCATTGTTGTGGCAGGACAGGTAGCTTACATCCTTCTAAGTTATGAATTGCTGATTGAAGCCTCAGTGGATGTCATTCTAAAAGCGCATTAGTTCTGGTTTAAGCACTTGGGCTTCAGACCAGTTATTTTACATTAAGAAGGTTTGTGGTCTGCACTCTTGTGGGTGGAGAGGCTAGATTCTGCCCTTCTGATCTGGGAATTTCCAGTTAAAGGCTTATTGTGCCTGCTTATTTGAACTGTTTCTTTCTGAAATGTGTGTGCCTTTTTTGCTGTAGCCCAGAAGTTAGTAGTTTATTGGCCATTTTGGGCTAATTTCAATCTCTTTCATTTCCCTGCTATAAAATCCGCATTTGCGCATTTTTTTCACTTGGATTCAGCCTAGCAAGTGTCTGCCAGGTGTCCTGCAGAGTTCTACAGCAGCAGAGAGACAAAAGAAAGAAGAATTTGGAGTGATTATCATTTTTCTGTATTTTCTTGCTGTATTTAAATAATTCCACCTAAAACGCCAATCTTGTAGCATTTCTATGATTTAAAAAGCTGCTACATATTGTACTTATTTGCTGCCTGCACTTGAACTTAGTCATTTTTGTGTTTAAGTAATCTGTTTATCTGTTATAGGCTACACACTAAAGTGTGATAGCCATTTATGTGCAATTAAATTGTCTTTTTTTATTGTTTCTGCTTTATTTTCTGAAAAATAAATAAATATATATATATATATATATATATATATATATATATATATATATATATATATATATACTTGTTTCCCACACTTCTGAACTAGTATAGTCCAGTTTTCAGGTTATTGCTGAATTCAGGGCTGTAATACACGTTTCTGGGTTGCCCATACCTTACTTGGATAGAAGGAAGTTTCTCTGTTCACCTGTGAGAGAGGGGAGCTTTGAGCAGCCTATCTGTCCCTGGAGGAGTGGTTTCAGCCCAGAAGTTAGTAGTTTATTGGCCATTTTGGGCTAATTTCTATCTCTTTCATTTCCCTGCTATAAAAACCACATTTGCGAGGTTTTGCACACCAGGCAGTGCCAGTTATCTATGGTTAAACTATTCCCGGCTCCACGAAGTGTACTCTTCAATTTTTCCCTTGGAATTAGACAAACTTTCAACTTAAGCACTCAAACCATTCATTTCACAGCCCAGCACTTGCTCAAAACTCATAGCAAGCACTAATTAACCCTAGCACTAGAAGCCCCTATACTGTCTGGAAGGACAAGGCTCTCTGTCCCTACCAGCCAATCAGTAAAACAGCTCACTTTACTTATTCAGGCATGTCCAAAGGGCAGTTTCAGGTGTACTCTCCAGTCCAACTGGTGAAAATGGGCATTTTCAGGCAATGTTACAACTGCCTCATGTACACAGACAACCCTCTCCTCCTACCACCAAACACTAATATATGCGAGAGATGCAATTATACAGCCAAACTGGAGGCAAAGCTCTCTCAACCAAAGACTGGAACTGACAGTCAAGAGAAGAAGGAAAATACTTGCAATACACCACCAGTCTCACATAGACCTACTAAACCAACACCAGTAAATACCACACATAAATACATGAAAATATACATGAAGGCTCTAAATAAAAATCTGCAAAGGAAACAAAGACCTCCAAAGCAGATATCCAAGAAACCTCGACACCCCATCACAAACCATGAAGCATATTTCACATAATCAGTGTGCCACGCAATCACAGCCCTTAAGACAAAATAACATACCCAACACACTAGTAATAGGCGACTCTATAGTCAGGTACACTGATGTCCCACTAACTAGGCTGGACAAGGAGAAGGTTACAGTTAGCTGCCTATTGGGCGCCAGGATCCACCACATAATACAAGCACTCAGGTCACTACAGAACAAGTACAGATACAACTCTGTCATTGTCCATGTTGGTGTGAATGACCTGAGACATACCTCCTTGGACTGGAAGAGCTCTCTGATCATGTAGCCCAGGCCGGTAAGACCCTGACCCTGAGTAGCATCCTGCCCTCACTAAGAATGATGTCACAGTATAAAGAAAAAAGGATCAATTTCAACAATTGGCTAAGTTTCTGGTGTCATTCAAAGGGGATCCAGTATCTGTCCACCTGGGATGACATGCTCGACAAGCCACGTTGCTTCACAAGAGATGGTTTGCACCTGTCACCCTTAGGCTTTGGAATACTGCCCAAGGCTTTTACCGCCCCCATAGTGCCTTTTTTAGGCAAGGCTCAAAAGACAAACCCACCAGTGTAAATAGCACAAGTAACTAAAAACTAAGGGTAATGCTACGCAACGCCAGAAGTCTAAACCTCAAAATGCATGCACTCAAGGCACTCCTCAGTATGGAGAACATTGATATCTGTGCAGTAACAGAAACCTGGTTTAAGACTCCAGAGAGCACCCCAGCACTACCAGGCTATAACTCATACCATACTTTTCGGCCACAGAACCCGGACTGAAACACAAAAGGCGGGGGTGTATCCATATTCATCAAGGATACCCACACCTCCAGGTTAGTGGTGCAGCACAATGCCTCAGAGATCATCCTTGTGCAACTAACAATGGGCAAAACTGCAATTCAAATTGTAGCTTGTTACAGATGACCCACCATGACCCATGACCCGCATTCTGCATTTCTGGAGACACTGGAAAATATGAAGGTCCTACCAAATGCCCTAATATTGGGTGATTTCAATTACCCAAACATTAACTGGGAGAACTACTCAAGTACTAACTCCCTTGCCCAACACTTCCTAGAATTTATAAACTTGAACACCCTGGATCAACTGGTCAATACCCCCACCAGAGGTGACAACATATTGGACCGGGGCATCACCAACATGGGTGACCAGTGTTTTACACCGGAGGTCAACCTCTCGCTGGTTAGATCAGACCATAGACTAATCACTCCTGATATCCACATTCCACCCCCACCACCAATCAAGGAAACCACTGTGAGAAACCTTTCAAAAGCAAACTTCACATTACTTAAGACTGAGGTGGAAAGGTTCACAGTCCCCATGCTAAAGGACAACCCTGTCCAAGCTGCTGAATCCCTTACAAAGGCACTCTATGAGCACCTGCAAGAATGCATGGATCATGCTATCCCAAGCAAAATCAAGACTCACTCCTCCAAGAAAAGGAAACCAGTCTGGTTGACCCCTGCCGTAAACAAGCTATACAATAGAAGGAGAAAACTAGTACAGAAAAGACTAAAATCCCAAGAAGGAGAGACATCCCTGATCAGTATCAGCAAGAAACTACGATCACTCATAAAATTATCCAAGGCTAGCTTTGAAAGAAAAATTGCCAAGGACTCCAAAGATAACCACAAAGCCTTCTTTAGCTATGTCAAGAATCTAAGTGGAAACTCTCAGATCTGCTCTGAGTTAGTGTAGAATGGCACAAAATACACTGAACCGACTGATATTGCCAACATTCTGGCAGACAGGTTTAGTGCAAATTTCACCCCCCTCTCACCCCCTAAAGGGCCCATAACCATACCAAAAGAATGTAACGCCCCTGCAATCACTGACACACAGGTTAAAACAGCCCTATCCAAAGCCAAAAACACAGCTTCAATGGGACCGGATGGTGTCTCAGGCTGTGTCTTACATGAACTCCAAAATGAACTAACCCCTCACCTAAACACACTGTTCAAACTCAGCCTCTCTACAGGCTACATACCTATAGAGTGGTGCACAGCAACAGTTATCCCGCACCACAAAATTGGAGCCACAATGGACCCTGGGAAAAATCACCCTATAAGCCCGACTAGCTTGGTCTGCAAGGCTATGGAGCGCGTCATCATGGAACTCATTAACAGAGACACTGGGAACCTCAAAACATTGGACTCTACCCAGTTTGGCTTTGTTAAGGGCAGATCATACCTCCTAAACCTGGTGGACTTCTTTGAGACAGTTACCTAGGCTTTAGATGAGGGAAAGGAGGTCATCACAGCCTACCTAGACCTCGCAAAGGCTTTCAACACCATTCCCCATTCTGGTATTATAGACAAGCTCACCAGCCTGAACATAAACCCCTACATCACGAGATGGGTTGCCATTTGGCTCATGGATAAAACCCACATGGTGAGAGTTGCAGGCTCTAGGTCTGACTCTAAAACGGTTACAAGTGGTGTCCCCCAGGGCTCAGTTCTGAGACCCCTCCTGTTTGGTATATACTTCTCAGAGGTACAGGCAAACACAGGAGGACTATAGCTCACCAAGTTTGCAGATGACTGCAAACTGGGAGCTATAATTGACTCTCGGGCTGATACAGACATCCTCCAGAAGGGTCTCACTGAGATGGATACCTGGTGTCAAAATCATGGCCTCAAGCTAAATGACAAAAAGTGCATACTCATCCCCTTTGGAAACAGCAAAGTACCCATGAACTACCACATACGTGGTAGTCCCCTAAATACAGAAAATGTAATAAGGGATCTGGAGACCTAAGTAGATAGTAATCTCTCCTTTGCTAATCATATTGCCAAGGTGGTTAGCAAATCCTTCTATGTGGCCCACCTAATCACAAAAGGGTTTGTATCTAAAACAAAAGAAATTATTGTGCTCCTCTAATCATCACTCATCAGACCCATCATAGAGTACAACGCCCCATTTGGGATGTACCTTACAAGACACCTGCAACAGCTGGAAAGACCACAGAAGTACCTCACCAAGTGGATTATTGGCCTCAAACAGATGACCTATGCAGCCCGTCTGAAGAAACTCCAGCTGTACTCAGTTGCATACCGCTTACTCAGAGGTGATCTCTGCCTGACATACAAGATCATGTTCAACCCAGATTGATGGACATGCTCCACCTAAAAAAAAACAAATCCCCGAGAGCCACCAGCTCTAGGGATCTAAACCTCACCACAATGATAAATAGGACGTGCTGGAGGGATAGATTCCTGTCCCAGAGACTCCACATGCTTTGGAACAGGATTCCAATCTACATTAGGCAGAGCCCCTCACTAACATTCTTCAAGAGAAACCATGACAAGTGGATAGGAAACAGAAAATTTACCCCAGGGGTCACTGCAGTGGTTCTGCTGGACAGAGGCACAGGGAACTAATAGCTCTGCTGGACAGAGGCACAGGGAACTAATCTGGTGGGTGGGGGGCGACGAAAGCCAACACATTCTGGCTAGGCTTACGGATGCCCTCGGGTACTTACCTATGAACCTATGAACCTATATACTACAGCAGGTTTCCATTTTATTTGTCATTGTGGCACACTGGTGTTGCAAGACTGTCCCCATATAGTGGTTGTAATAGTACACTGCTATTTGTCTGCCAGTGGCCATATGACATATTAGTGCATGTTTGCCCACAGAGGACACACCGCAGTAGACTGCAATGCTGGGTGTAGGAATATACAGCAGAATCTGTTATGACACACAGGGACATACCCAGTATTGCTACTATCTTGGTGGTATCCACACATGTAGTGTATTGCCAGACAGTGGGGTATGATGTGTGAGGGAGCAGTGGATAGTGCAGGCCATTATGGACATGCTGGATCTGTACATACCAGATGTCCATGTATCTGGTCCTGTAAAGTGTTCCCCTTTTGTTGTCTTTCAGGAACCATGTACCACAGGTGACATGCCCCCTTCTTAGATGCAGAGAATGAGATAAGAGTGGATGGACTAAGACAGCATCATCAGATCTTGTTGTCCAGGGGAGGCATAATTGGGGACAGCAGGCAGCATTGTGGGCAGACCTTGTGTGGGATGTCAGTGAGATTGGCCAGAAGGACAGAACCTATAATCAGGTCCTACACCAGGCCACAGACATGGTGAATGCTGTACGTTGAAGGGCAGCTGATGTTGCCAGGGATCGTGCCACCACCGGTGGAGGCCCTTCAACAGAACAACCACTCTCAGCCACAGAGGAATTCCTGGCAAACCTAGGAACACACTGCAGTTCCCAGGCATCCATCACACCATACATCGTGGAGGTGGGTGCCACAGTACCCACAACAGAGGAGTGTGTAGGTAAGCTTACTGTGATCACCAGTCTAATACTGGATCAGTCATTGTGGCAGGCTGTACATACCTGTACATAGGTGTCGAGTCTATTTGCATTGGGTGGAGTGGAGTTTAAACTTAGTTGTGCACACATACTCAGAATGTCACCAATACAGCCAGCAACACAATCGCTACTGTACATGTAGATATATGCACATATTGCCTTGTAGTCCTGCAACATTTGGTGCTGCTGACAATACCTCTCCCTCACGTTTTCATAGGTCTGCCAGGTGCGGCCCAAGTCCGTGGTCCTGTACCTGGTAAGTATGATACTGTTGTTTTATGGATCATATATATGAAAGTTAAGGGCTGCCATATTGCCATTTGTACCAATCTTGTGTTTAACCTGAGAAGAATATTTGTATGTTTCATTCTGGAACAGCTAATTGCAGTTCATAGACTGGGTAATCACAGGTGTGTATTTCACTGAACATTAACACGTTTACACTTATAGTTATTAGAGACTATGCAGCCTGGTATACATGAAACAATTACTGCAAAATGCCTGTTCAAACACAAAAGGGAGATGGTACATACCTGAGGCAGTGACACTAGTACTGGCATATCATTCCCAAGATAGGTGTACTGGGTTTTACGTGTAATTCAATCATATATAGTGTCATACGGCATACCTTACAGGCATATTGTACTGGCAACTTTAACTGGATGTAGCTGAACTGCATGTTATAAAGGCCTTGACTTGTATGCGTATGTTGTTGTGAGGTTGTCTGTTGTGCATGCAAATGGAGATAAGAAGATGTGGGACTGGTAATGCAGTTGTGGATCCTCACCTGTATGAGTCTATGGATTGCCATACATAATAGTGCAGGTTGTAATGTACTGCTTTTGTCTTGGTTTTCACAGCTGACTGGAGGGGGGTTGGAGTCTGTCCCCCTCACAAACTGATGTCAGTTTCTCATCGAACTCTGATGATGATGGTGGCCATAGTGAGGCACAGGTGGGTTTGTCGGAGGCAGAAACTGTTCCAGAGGTTGACATCCCTCTTCTTTCCCAATTGTCTCCATACACAGTCAGTATGGCCACACATAACCAGTCCCCAGAGGCCACAGATATTGGACAGTTAGAGGGTGGAGACATTGAACAGGAAAGTGTGGCAACTATGGCTCCAGTGAATGTAGACACTGGCCATAGCCAGAGAGCTAGCAAGGTCTCACACAGGCGGATTGACAGATGTGCTTGTAGGAGGCCTGCTGTCTGTTCACTACCTGTTGCTGGTGTCACATCACCAGTCACTCGACACATGTTTCGGGCCATCATGGAGGTATAGTCACATTCTGAATGGAACTCCAGATGTATGCTTAGGGTTATGGATGCAGCACAGTCTGACATCTGTGACTGCCTCCACCACACTGGGGGCACCCTGGTTCGGTTTACTGATGCAGTGGACAGATGGTGGGCTGAGACAGTGTCTGTCTTGGACCACACATTGTGCTGGAACAGCTGGTTGGAGTTGGGTGTCAAACACATGGATGTAGGTCAGCAACAGCATCTGCTGAGAGTCCACATAGCTGTGCACAGTCATGCTTCTATAGAGGCAGCACCTCCAGTGGTACAGGGTGAAGTGTGCTGTCCACACCATTTAATGGCAGGCCATGGGCATGTGGTCCTGTGTGGTCCTGTGGGGAACATAGCCTCAGCATTTTGCAGTCACTGTCAGGAACTAGCACCACATCTGACCTTGGGCATGGTGGTGCCAGTGCTGCTCCTGACAGAGCCAGTTCTCATGCTCAGTCATAGATGGTGAACCTGTCCACTCTACTATGTACGGTCCACAGCTGTCCAACATACACACATATAGGGCTAGTACTCGGCTTGACTGTGTACACCCACAGACTCAAACACCACTGTCACATGCAGGTCACCTACAGACACACACAGCATCTCTCCATGGCCCATCTAACCTGCACCCCTTCCAGAATCACACACATGCTGTCAAGTGTTTTGCACAGCCTAGGTCTCCAGCACCCCCACACCATACCCTGTGCATGTGATAATACCTGTGCAATATCCCTGTCATCCTTGCCATTGATGCAGAGAAATGCGACTATGTGTCTGATGCACAGGGTGCCTATATTACTACACATGTACTAGTGTAGTGCAGTATTGTTTTGCCATGCCACTTGTTGTGGTCCACAACAGGCACTGTATGCTCCCATGTGTCATGACTGTGCATCAAACTTTGTGTATCTTATGTTGCATGATGTTGTACTGGCAGTAGCGTTACAGAATGACAGGTGTGTCTTGGACCTGTGTATGTTTCTGTTGCAGGAGTCTGAGGGGATAAACTATGGACACATGGCATCTATACAGTGGCACAGGATGACATGGCATCACAGCAGAAATATGACATCAGCCAAGTAAGGCAGTATACGTGCATGGATCCCTAGGTGCATATGTGTAGAACAGTCTATCAGGGACAATGGGGGCAGTCAGCATAATCATGCATTCATACTTTGTGACAAGGCTTGATACCCTTGATATGTGTCACCTGAGTTTTCTGAACTGACAAATCTGTAAGGTGTGGTGATGGAGGTGACACATCTACAAATATCCTGTGTCTAGATAAGACAGGTGGCGGACATCAATTATGATTATGTAGAGGAGGGCAATTTAGAGGCCAGCAGCTAGTTACTAGGCCATAAAATGCATAACCAGTGTACAGAGATAGCCCATATGGTAGTGCTGCAAGGGGATATATTCACATGCACAGAGTTGGCTGATGTGAGATTAGAACCTCTACCTATCTACTATTACAAACAATAGCTCACAATATTTATTGCACGCACCACAGTATATGTGATACTCTCTCTCTCTCTCTATATATATATATATATATATATATATATATATATTTATATATATATATATATATATATATATATATATATATATATATATATATATATATATAAAACAACAAAAACTTCACACATGAAAATAAAAAAAGAAATAAAAATAAAATACAAACAACCTGGAATGAAATAACGTAGAGACAGAACAAATATATTGAGCGCGCTTTCGTTCCTTTAATATAGTAGAACTTCATCAGAATAATATAAAGTGAACAAAACTTGTTAATAAATACAGTAGTTTAACAAAGGAAATGTAGGATAACCAATGGAAACAGAGATACATGATACATTGTTAAGTGACGTAGTATACAGCCGTAACTGTAATGCCTTAGGCAAACACAGCGGACTCTGCAACAATTTCTCTGACTTTAAATTTTTTGTTATTGAACAAGTGACACCTTTTGTAGGGGATTACAACTCCTTACTTGAATACAAGGAACTCAAATGGCAACTTTATTTAGGGGCTGATTCTCCACCAGGACTAAATGATAACTTGAATATAAAATGTGCATTACGCTGGTTACCTTAAGTAGTTACTGCCTACTTTTTCATGCAATTACAGTTACGGCTGTTTACTACGTCACTTAACAATGTATCATGTATCTCTATTTCCATTGGTTATCCTACATTTCCTTTGTTAAACTACTGTATTTATTAACAAGTTTTGTTCACTTTATATTATTCTGATGAAGTTCTACTATATTAAAGGAACGAAAGCGCGCTCAATATATTTGTTCTGTCTCTACGTTATTTCATTCCAGGTCGTTTGTATTTTATTTTTATTTATTTTTTTATTTTCACATGTGTGAAGTTTTCGTTGTTATAAGTTTATTCAGTTCTTCTAGCCTGCGGTTTTTTGGTTTTGTATGTATATATATATATATATATATATATATATATATATATATATATATATATATATATATATATATATATATATATGATACATACTGTGATGTCCACTGTATATGTGATTGCAGGCATTGTACTTGTGAAGTACGCACATTAGCCTTGTGTTGGACAGCATGTGTGACCTGCAGAGTGATATTGCTTGGTACTGCTATTATATTTAATATCCTAAGACTGGAATAACTGTTAATATCCCTGCTATGTGTGTACAGTTGCCAGTATAGTCATATGTGGCTGGTTGCAGTTACATAAGCAAACATATGGCCAGGGACAATTTGGCCTGTCCAAGACATATGTTGAAACTACTGTGCATTACACCACCTGCTCACCTGTGTCTGTCTACATGGTGACATTCTGTGGGCAGAAGGGTCTGTGAGTGAGTGGATTATGTACTGCTGCAGCCTTGGTCTGGTTCCTTTGGACAACTGTTTTGATATATGAGTGCAGATAACCTCAGCATTACGAGGGTATGTGGGGGAATTCAAACATCCCCACATGTATGTATATATATATATATATATATATATATATATATATATATATATATATATATATATATATATATATATATATATATATATATATATATATACATATAAATGTATGTATGTGTGTGTATAACAGGGATGTCTCTAAATGTTGCTGTGTGTTTATGTTATGTGTATATGTTATGTAGATATATCTGGAGACTCTATGTATCATTGTAATATATATAGCTATATATCAGTATATATAGCTATATATATATATATATATATATATATATATATATATATATATATATATATATCAGTATCATATGTATTTGGGCTACATACTGATAGATACACTAAGCATGTGAGATGGAGATAGGGACAGACAGATATGTATACATAGCTGTCTGTATGTACAGATTTATTTCACATAGCAGGTCTTTGTGATGAGGAGGCAACAGAATTACGCTCACGTTAGCTAAGTGTAGGAGCATACCCAGGGGGTGCTGTCAGTACTTACAAGATGACTCCAGGCCAGAGCTACCTGTATTCCAGTCCAGGATTTTATGTGCTGCAGACATTGCTCACTGAACCTGTTTCTGCAGTACAGCACTTCCCTGAAATTGTTCACAGCATTCTCCGGCTGTGTGCTATGCTTAATATGTGACTGGTGCACATAATGTAACACCACACACATAGTGGCAGTCTGAAAACATCTCACTGTCCATGTTTTTACAGAATGTCCAGCATTTCACCCCATATCTTGTCTGTTCCTCATACATTTGTGGTGTTCTGGTAAAATATTACATAATTCAGTCACTGGATTGTACTAAGTGCTGACATATTTAAGTGATGGACTTTGCATCCTGCAGATATTCTCTTCTGATGCAACCCACTGTTATACTAGCCACCTTCTAGGTTAATTAGAGCAGGTGTAATGTCTGTCTGTAGTTTTGGCCCTTTGTCCCCCCATTATCTCTGACTTTGTCCAGCTTTCCTGCAATAACAGATTGAGGGGTATGACAGTCTGTGGGAATACCACCATACGACTACCTCACATGCAAAATATGTGGATTCTTCCAGATTCAAACCATCAACACCATTACCCATGCTAATGTCCCTAGCCCACTGAGCCATACTGGCCACCAGACAGAGCTGTGTCATTCCTCACAGACTCAACAGCATACAGACATACAATATCACCCCTGCGTTACGTGAGACATACAATGTGTGACCTGGTTCTTGTCACAGCCCTGGGATTGCCTGGTCTGAAATTATATCTTTGCTGACTTACTGTTACAGCAGTTGTCTGGGAACACCGATGTGCTGGGAGCGAGGGACGAACAGCCCATAATCTGCTGGCATAGACAGTTGTGCGACTGTACTGTGACCCCACTATTTGCCATCTCCCTTGAATAATATAATGGATTTTCCAGCCCTGTGGCCCAGTGAATATTATGGAGCACAAACTATTGGACAGGATACCTGTTGTCTCATGTTGCTGTTAGATCTCTCGAAGAAGTCCAGTAGCCCACTGTATTCCCCTGCATACATGTGGCAGGTCCATACACATGCTACTATATTCTTCTACCCCTTACAAATGGTGTATAGGTGAGTGACTTACTTTGCAAATGCAGCAGTTGACAGACCTGTAGTACGGGGATGACTCTGTCTAATGCACACAGTACATAGCCAATACATGGTTAGGTACAGGTTGCATGGGCTGGCATCCTTTTTACTAATATGTATGTGAGTCAGAGTAAAGTGTCAGTCCCTAAGGCCCTAGCTTGTCAGTGAATGTGCTATGTGTTGTCTCTTGGCCATGGCCAGGGCATACTGGGCATGCCTACATCTGCCTACAGTAACATCCTCAGGGGGTTCCTCCTCTGAGTCCTCCTGTCGATGTGGCTGTGGGGACCTAGGCACTGGCTGGGGCTGAGTATCCCTTCCCTTTGCTGATCCTGCTGCAGCTGTTTCCACAGGATGGTATTATGTAGCATGGCACATACTGTGAACATCTGTGCACATGTGGCTGGAGAGCACTGCAGGGCTCCACCAGATATATTGAGGCACCAAAACTGTGACTTCAGCAGCTCACGTACACACTCTGTGATATTTTTAGTTTGTGAAAACAAAAAAACGAATGTGTAAGCTAGAGATTCCAACAGACTTTATTGTTGTAAGCGCTTTCATCCAAAGTAATGCTTAGACTTCATCAGATATAAAGTTACCCAAAATTCATTAGTACTTATACAGTCATCAATTAATAATTTAAATTATTTAAAGATACATCATGAAAAACCACATTTAAAAAAACACATAATCACACATATTAAAATTGTTGGGACACACCTTATAGACATACAACCATATAAAATACATATGTATAACATTTTTGATATATCAACTATTACATTTAAAAACTTTAAAATAGTTGACCTTAGAAAAACTTGATTTTACTCTATGGTAATTTATACTTGTGTTGAAATATTTCATCTATCTAATACTTTTAATTTTAAAATATATTTCATCTGTCTAATGCTTTTAATTTTAAAATACATTTAATTGAGGCATATTCATTTAGGCCAGGTGATATATGGGCATAAGTCTGAATCTGCCACATAAGTTCACTCTCTTTTAATTTAATTTCCCACGGGCCTCCTCTAGGATTCTTTGCTACCTATTGAATAACTGTAAACAGGAAATTGTGAGATGGGTTTTCCATGCTATATTTAGCTAAGGCATTTGTTGTTACTTTTTTATTAATATTATACTGGTGTCTGTAAATTCTTTGTTTCAATTGCCTTTCAGTTTTACCTGTGTAGTATGACTGACATTGCTGACATAATGCTACATAGACAACTTCTCTAGATTCACAATTGAATTTACCTTTTACAAAATAAGACTTACCCCTAATGATAAACTTATTACCCATCTTAATAAATGGGCATTGTTGGCATTGGCCACACTTATGCATGCCATAATTCCCATTATAAGCCATTTTTTGTGTTTCCAAAAGGCATTTAAGATTGGGACCCCTTCTATATGTTATAAGTGGAGAGCTCTCAAACTTTTTTCTAATATTAGTGTCCTAAGTAATATCTTGTTATTGTATTAAAGCCAACGACCTGTAATGTTTCTTACTATTGCTGCAACTTTGTATCTCTATCATGTGCATGATGTGGAGCTTTTTTCCCCAGGCATCCGCTGAAAAAGGACATGTGCCCAGTCGGAATTTCCCGGTAAACAAATGTAAATAAATAAGTAAATTTAAACTCCAGTTAATGTTGTTGTATGCAGTATTAACTTCATTCAAACTTACATGACAATAATTGTTACATATCTTCTCAAATAATGCTAATGTGCTATGTAGGGGAGGATTGAACAGACTAGATATTTTCAAGTCATTAGTCAGTGAGGGGACATTGCCCATAAGAACGGCCAAATTTAGCTTGCAAACAAATATTTTTAAGTCAATGATTGTTCTATCTAAATCCGCTTTTTTATCTGGTACAAAAAATATCCCTTTAGACAACAAGTCCACCAAACCATTATCTTATAGGTTCATAGGTACATACTAGGCTATCTGCCCTAGGGCATTTATAAGGCTAGCCAGAATGTGTTTGGCTTTCGCCACCCATTTTAAATTTATTTTGCTATGCCCTTTTTCGATGTTAGTATACTGTGCCTCTGTCTAACAGTGACACAGAAGTGATACCCGGGGTAAACCTACGATCTCCCATCCACTCATCAAGATTCCTCTTGAAGAGAGTCAATGAGGGACTCTGCCTAACCTGGACTGGGATTTTATTCCAGAGTGAAGGGAGCCTCTAGGTTATGAATCTGTCCCTCCAGCATGTCCTATTTATTTCAGTGCTGAAGTTCAAGTCTCTCGAGCACGTAGCTCGATGGGATTTGGATTTTCTGAGGTGCAGCATGTCCATTAATTCCGGGTTGGACATGGCTTTATACGTCAGGCACAGGTCGCCTCTGAACAAGCGGTATGCCACTGAGTAGAGCTGGAGTTTCTTTTACCGGGCAGCATGTGACATCTGTTTGAGCCCTTTGATCCTCTTGGTGAGGTACTTTTGGGGTCTTTCCAGTTGCTGCAGGTGTCTGGTAAGGTACATCCCAAAAGGGGCATTGTACTCAATTATGGGCCTGATGAGGGATGAGTAAAGAGGCACGATGACCTCCCCTGATCTAGATGTGAATCCCTTCATGATTAGGTGGGCTATATAAAATGTTTTTCTAACCTCTTTGGCCACGTGGTTGTCAAATGAGAGATTGCTATCAACTTGGGTCCCCAGGTCCCTAATTACTTCTTCTGTACTTAATGGATTACCACCTATGTGATAATTTGTGGGCACTTTGTTTTTGCCAAAGGGGATGACTATACACTTTTTGGCATTTAGCTTGAGGCCATGGCTCTGGCACCAGTCGTCTGTTTCTATGAGGCCCTTTTGGAGGATGCTTGTTTCGGCTGGAGAGTCGATTATGGCGCCCAGTTTGCAGTCATCTGCGAACTTGGTCAGCCAAAGTCCTTCCGTGCTGGCCTGTACCTCCGAGAAATATATACCGAACAAGAGAGGTCCCAGGACTGAGCCTTGTGGGACACCACTTGTAACTGGTTTGGAGTCTGACATGGCTCCAGCAATTCTAACCATGTGGGTTCTGTCCTTGAGCCAGTTTGCAATCCATCTAGTGACATAGGGGTTTATATTTAAGCTGGTGAGCTTATCTATAATGCCCGAGTGGGGTATTGTATTGAAGGCTTTTGCTAGGTCCAGGTAGGCTGTGTGGACCACCTTCCCCTCATCAATGGCCTTGGTGACTGTTTCAAAGAAATCAACCAGGTTTAAGAGGCAGGATCTGCCCTTAACAAAGCTGAACTGGGTAGGATCCAGTGTCTGTAGGTCCCCAATATCTTTATTTATGAGGTCCATGATGATCCTTTCCATAGCTTTGCAGACCAAGCTAGTCAGGCTTATGGGGTGATAGTTTCCAGGATCCGTTGAGGCACCACCTTTATGGAGAGGGACCACTGTTGCTGTACGCCAATCTTTGGGCACATATCCTGTAGTAAGGCTGAGATTGAACAGTAGTTTTATGTTTGGGTTTAGCTCTTCTTGGAGTTCATGTAGGACGCAGCCCGGCACACCATCTGGTCCCATTGATGCTGTGTTTTTTGCTTTGGAGAGGGCGGCTCTTACCTGAGCATCTGAGATGTCAGGGGGGCAGCACTCTGCTGGGATAGATATTTGCCCATTTGGTGGGGAGGGGGGGGAGTTTGTGCTGAACCTATCAGCTAGGATGTTGGCAATGTCTAATGTGTAATGTCTACTTGTATTGTTGTAAAATTGTAAATTTTAAAGTCTCCTTCGGTACTTACATGTTCGTAAATGTAACTGAGAAGATTTGTGAAATGGACATACGGACAATTTTCAATAATGCACAAATGCATTACAATGTTACTAAAATATGTCTTTTGAGGATTTTGAGTTTTTACATTTATTAAAGGCATGCAAGGTCAGAGTTATGAAACCCGATAAAGGTGGTGGACTGTTTTTTATGGATGAAAATGCATATGTACAGAACATGTTGGTATATTTAGATAGTGACAATTATTGTCATGTAAGTCTGAATGGAGTTAATACTGCATACAAAAACATTAATAGGAATTTAAATGACTTGTTTCTTGAAGGGAGTATTAACATTGATACCTTCCACTATTTAACAATGGCAGCATCTACTACACCAGTCCTATTTGGGTCCCCTAAAATGCACAAGAACCTCCATAATCCACCATTTAGACCAATTCTGGATGGCAGAAGAACAGTAACCTATCCATGTGCTAAATTCATGGATAGTAAACTAAAACCTATTATCAGAAGTGAAAAACAGATCTGCCATGATTTATGGAGTTTCTTGGAGGGTATTAATAGGTTGGAATACAATGAAAATCATATTTTTCTTACAGTAGATATAAAAGATCTATACACTGTAATACCACAAGAGTTGGGACTAGAATGGGTTCGAGATTTCCTAACTATGAAAGGCATGGAAGATGATGAGATTAATGTAATATAAACTCTATTGGATATTATTTTATCCAATAACTTGATGTTATTTAATGGTGAGTTTTACAAACAGCAACCAGGTGTTGCTATGGGATCACCTTGCGGGGGCAGCTTTGCAAACTGTGTGATGGCATACTGGGAGAGGGTGATGTTATTTAACAACAGGCTTTTCCAGCAGAATGTGGTATGGTTTGCAAGATACCAAGATGATATGTTTTTCATCTGGAAAGGAGACCTTAATATCATTGAACCCTTTATAGAAGCTATTACAAACCTCACTAATTTCCTTGAATTTACATTTCAGTTTGGGACAGAATCCATCAATTTTCTAGATGTGCAGTTGTCAAAGGCTAGGTTAAATAATAGGTATAGAACTACTATATATAGGAAACCCACCTATTCAAATGCGATTCTGCACTTTTCTAGCAGCCACCCCTTTCATCAGAAAAAAGCTGTGATGAAAGGACAATTAGTGAGAGCTAGGATGGTTTCCTCTGATAGGGATTTTTTTTTTTTTTGCAGAATGTGAGATATTAAAACATATGTTTTTAAGGAGCTGGTATCTTGAATATATTTTTGAATAAATTTATTGGGAAGTATGTACTAAAAGGATTCATGGGCATTTTAAACCCATATTGCAAAAAGGCTACACTGAGTTTCAGGATTCTAATATTATACAGGTGAGAGAAAATTGCCAGAATATTTCATTTAATGTGGCACCTATATTCATGACAACCTTTTCTATGGATGCTAAAGGGATAAAAAATATCCTTGTTAAGAATTGAGCCCTCATTACTGAGGACACTAATATTAGCAAAAAGTTTGAGGGCCCTCCACTTATAACATATAGAAGGGGTCCCAATCTTAAATGCCTTTTGGAAACACAAAAATGGCTTATAATGGGAATTATGGCATGCATAAGTGTGACCAATGCCAACAATGCCCATTTATCAAGATGGGTAATAAGTTTACCATTAGGGGTAAGTCTTATTTTGTAAAAGGTAAATTCAATTGTGAATCTAGGGTGGTTGTCTATGTAGCATTATGTCAGCAATGTCAGTCATACTACATAGGTAAAACAGAAAGGCAATTGAAACAAAGAATTTACGGACACAATATAATATTAATAAAAAAGTAACAACGAATGCCTTAGCTAAATATAGCATGGAAAACCCATCTCACAATTTCCTGTTTACAGTTATTCAATAGGTAGCAAAGAATCCTAGAGGAGGCCCGTGGGAAATTAAACTAAAAGAGAGTGAACTTATGTGGCAGATTCGGACTTATGACCATATACCACCTGGCCTAAATGGACATGCCTCAATTAAATGTATTTTAAAATTAAAAGCATTAGAGAGATGAAATATATTTTAAAATTAAAAGTATTAGATAGATGAAATATTTCAGCACAAGTATAAATTAACATAGAGTAAAATCAAGTTTTTCTAAGGTCAACTATTTTAAAGTTTTTAAATGTAATAGTTGATATACCAACATTTTTATACATATATATTTTATATGGTTGTATGTCTATAAGGTGTGTCCCAACAATTTTAATATGCGTGACTATGTGTTTTGTTTAAATGTGGTTTTTCATGATATATCTTTAAATAATTTAAATTATTAAGTGATGACTGTATAAGTACTAATGAATTTTGGGTAACTTTATGTCTGCCGAAGTCTAAGCATTACTTTGGACGAAACCACTTACAACAATAAAGTCTGTTGGAATCTACAGCTTACACATTAGTTTTTTTTTGTTTTCACTAGTTTGTTTGAGTTTTGGTTGTATACTTCTAGTTTGTGCATGTGCCTCATTATGGCATTCTTCCATGGGCATGTGTGCATTTCTGATAGGTGTCGTTACCCACAGTTCCACTGCATAGCCAAAATCTCCCAGTAAATGGCCATGCAGGATGCCCAACCCCCAGCAAACATCTGGTACAGCTGTGATGCATGCCAGATATGGGAGTCATGGTAATTGCCAGGGCTGCCAGCACACACATTCATGATAATGCCCTGGGCATTGCACATGACCTGGCAGTGGATGGAGTGATACCCCTTGCTGTTCACATAGATTCTATCCCCCTCATTGGGTGATGCCTTGATGTGTACATGAGTGCAGTTTATGGCACCCAGTACCTCAGGGTCATGTGCTACACAGACGTGTTGCATATTGCTGGCCCTTGCCTCAGAGGTGAGGGGAAAATAAATGATGTTCTTCATCTCACATTGCTGCAGTCCTTACTTATGGGTAGTCCGCTGTCCTCGGTCGGCCCGAATACCAAAAGTAGGCTGGCGTCGGTCATGTCTCCTAGATCTGACATCAGGCGTCAGGGTATAAAGGGTATAAAGGAGCGTCATATCCGCCATCTTTTTTCTTTTTGGTGATGCCCAGCAGAAGCAGAAGCAAAGTTGCGTTCGGTTCTCGCTTTTTTTTTTTTTTCATTTTCGAGTTTTAGACCAATGGGAAGTATACCCCGTTGGGGAATATTTTTTGTTTTTTGCCTCAGTTACTTACGGATTGTCAGAAAAGTGAATAATTGTATTTCTTGTGGGGAAACATATATACGCATAGGGGATTACCACTGCTTTTGTTTTTTGTTGTTTGGGACAGACGAAGCGTGTGTCGGTGTTTGTTTTTGCTATGTTTTAGCGCTAATAATAAAGAGAGTTAGATTGCGTTAGGTTAGTTGAGGATTAAGAGGTGTAATTATAATATGCCGCGGGATGTTCGACGATACGAAGACAACAAAGACAAATCTTTAAAAAATTTTAAAGCCTTAGGCAGGATGTTTCTCTTTGGACTCGGCTACACAACCTTTTAGAAGCTACAGCTGAACAGGTGGATCGAGCTGAAGTTTCTGTTGATGAGGGGGAAACTTTTGATTTACAAGATGTGGGCCTCTCAGGAGGCTAGGCTTCTCCTGCTGGGCTCTCCTTTGGTTTATTTCCTTTCTACTGTATCAGGTATCCTTCCTTCGGCACTGTTTCTAAGGCCTCCTGGTGTCAGTTCTGGTTTTGCCTTCTTCCTGCTGCGTCTTGGCTGTTCTAAAATGGCAAAAGTTAAAAATGAGATGTGGCAATGGCAGAGGATTAGATTACTTTAATTAGAGGTTCTATGCCCTAGTTGGACAGAGGCCAGCAGAGGCCCAAGAGTGGAGCCAGCCTCAGATTCAGGTTTCCTCCTTTCTCTGATTCTTCTGCAATTCCCTTAGATCTCCTTGATTTCGATCCAGAAACTTCTTCTTTTCTCATTCTCCTCCACTCTTTCATTTCATTTTCAGTTTCAGGATTAGTCACTCTCCAGGGGGAGACATTTAGGGAGGAGGTTTTTTAGAGAGTTTTTTTTTGGTTTTATACCGACCGCTTGGATGTTGTTTCAGATGTTTTTTCTATAGTGTTTTAGATGTTTCTTCTCAGCCTCCTCCCTTGCCTTAAACCTCTGTGCCTCCTGCTCCTCTTCCACAGGGGTACCTGGGTATTATGAGGTGCCTGAGGCTCATAAATATCTGTATAAGAGTCCTAGGGGGGCCTAGGCCTCATAGCCTAAAGGGGTTTTAGAGCCTCTGTTGTTGAATCCAGTTCCTCTGGATAAAGAAGCTACAGCTAGATGGGGATAGATGGGGCCGAGAGGTATACCTCTTCTACTTAAGCCAGAGAGCTTGGACTGCTTTCAGCTAAGAAGTCTCAAAATTTTCCCTTTCTCTCTTTGGAGCTAAGAGTGGATGCTTTGGTTGAGGGCATAGAGTGGCAATTGATAATAGGATCTAAAGTGTTTTGTGGTTTGTGGTGTGAATCTTTGGTGCAGTGGTTTATTTAGGTGCTGATTCTGTACAGGCTGGTGGCTGTCTAGTTATTAATTATTCTGGTAATGTTAGGCTTGAGGATCAGAGTTGCAATTGATCATCTTTTGTTTTATTCCTGATGCCCTGGTCTTGGTGTTGGTTGTGTGGGCTTGTTTGGTCTAGAAAAGAGGATGCAAACAAGAAAATGGAAGTTTTTAGAGGTAAGACCTTTTTGCAGGGGTTAAAGATTTTGCAGGTACAACCTCAAGAGTCTAGGGTTCTTGTTCCTTTTCTAGCTACAGGATTCACAGGGGGGTGGCTCTCACTGGGGGAGGCAGGGCCCATTGCGCCGAGTGAGCTCAGGTACGCTGGTAGGCCTAGCTGGACTGGAGCAAGCCTGCAGCCACCTTCAACAAACAGCAGTGCCTGCCTGGCTCCTTTTCTCTGCAGGTCCCTTGGGCTTGGCAGCTCCTTTGGGGGAGCCTTCCAACTCAAATGGGCATTAAGCAGGCAGGAGAAAGTTGGTTGGGGATTAATTTGACATATTAAATTTGAGCATTTGTCTATATGCCCTCTCGGCAAGGATACAAGTTTGATCCAACCTCTTTAAAGGAGGAAGGAGGCTCTTTCTCAAATTCTTTTACTTCTTCAAATAGGGCTATACAGCCAGTTCCTCTCTAGGAGTCTGGAAACTAGGTCAATTTCTAGTTTTTTCTATAGGAAGTAATCAACAAAGTTTGGTTCTCTGCTTTTGAAATTTATCAACTTCAAAATTGAATTTTCAATTTCCAAAGAAAGATTTCAACACTTTACAACTCAATTTCTCAAGGACTGGATGGGATGGCTTATCTGGAGGTTAAAGATCTCAAGATGTATCAGGCCCAGTTTCAGGAGGTACCTACCTTTTTCTCTGCATCATGGCTGCAGGGCATACCCAAAGACTGCTTTTATTTATCTACTGCACCTTATCTGCATTTTTCAGACTTGCTTGAATACAGATATGTTTTTCAGATTTTCCTTAGTCATATTTCCTTACAAGAAATACTTTTCTTAGTATGATTGGAGTATCGAAGGTTCTTGTTTCAGACTGTGTGATTCTGTGACTAAGAAAGGGCGAACTATATTTATAACTCGGAGGGAAACAAGTAGAGTGGTGGATCTCAGGACATAAGCTGTTGGATGGCCAATTGACCCGTCAGCACAGATGCCTTTTGACTTTCCCAACAAAGAAGTCTACTTCATTTCCTGAAAGCACTCTCTTCCTCTGAGCTGACTGCAAGGACAGATCTCCTTCTTGGGGTACTATTTTGGGCAAAATGTGACTTCTTCCAGGCGGCTTCCATTGCATAGGAGCTTCAATGGTATTATTGAAAACTTGTGACTGCAAGCACAGATCTTCACACTGTCATTCAGATAGATAATACCTTTCTGTCACCTGTTCTTTTGGGGTGGACTCCCCGGAAACTTAATACCTCACTCTTCTGCCGGTGACTGTGAGGAGATCAAGATTGTCCTCACCTCAAGCAGAGAAAATGGAGAAGCCAAAAGGAGAAAATGGGTGCAAAACTTGGGTGCAAAACAAACTCCAACATTTGCATAACAACTTCCAGCCTGAAGTAGCAGTCAGTTTGGTTTGCGAACTTGGGCATTTTTTTATCAACACAGAACAACATTGAGATGTCTTGCACAACAATACTTTGTCACTACTGTCATGTGACACCCAGGTTGCAGGATAGGCAGACAGTACTACAATGCAGGCAAGCGATGATCTCAATCTACACCTCTCAATCAGGTCCTTCTTCTTCCAGCTGCTCTCTATTGAGCAACTAAAATTGTGGAGTGTAAAATACCAGGATCACTTGGATCCAACAGGGGTGTGTGTGATGGGAATGTGAGTTCAAAGACAGATGTGGATATCAGACAAACTCAGTTTCCAGTTTTGCTAAACTCAGTTGACAGTCCATTTGGAAGGTTCATTTTCTCTGTTGTGTGGAACAATCTGCTCTGTGTATATCTTTCTAGTTCTCAGTAAAATTCTTAAGGTAACAGGCTCTTCCAGACAAGCGGCTTCTCCCCAAATTAGATTTGAAGGCCAGTCTATGCCAAGCCAACTCTGATTTTGATAACACCAGATGGGCCTTGACAACACTGGTACCCACCCTTGATGGGCCTTGATTCCAAGAACTTGTGGACAATCACTTGATCAATTAGTAATTTTTTTAATCCGAGCCAACAGTCTCTGCATTATGTTTTAGTCTCTGGAGGGTCTCAGCTTCAACAGGTTCTGTTTTATTGTCTTTAGGAGGCCAATTCCTTAACTGAGGAAGATAGTGTTATTTTGGAGGCCAGATTTGGTGCTAAGGAAAAGACTTGGATGTTTCTGGAATTAATTTTGAAGTTGCTCTTCAATATTTAACTGATGTTCTCAACTGGAGCACCTTTCTGCTCTTTAAGGTCTTTGCTGTCTCCATTTCTGCTTTCAGTAATTTCTTACTCAATAAATATCCATGCATTAGCCATTTCTGCTCACTAGGATTGTGATGCTTATTTAATTCTTCAACCTTTGTTTGACCCTCTGTTACCTTCTTTATTCAATACTTGGAGTTTCTTTTATTGGTAAGAGAACTGCTTTGCAGCCCTTTTGAGTCTGCAAAAATGGAAAACTATATTTCTTTGAGTTGGAAAAGCTCTTAGGGTTTCCATATTTTAGGCTAGGAGACTTTTTGGCGCAATTATATTCCTGCTGAAAATCCTGGAATTACAGGCCTTTATTCATGCCCCAACTTTTGTGACTTTTCAGGCCTCATGGTAAAGGAAAGTTTTCATTTTCCTCCTTTTTCACTAGGCCTTTGCATACTGGCCCCTGAATAAATCAATTATGCCTTCTAGTTTTAGCAGTACCCCCTTCTTTTGCTTTGAGAACTTTTACTACTTTTGAGCCAAGAAAATTGTTTCTTCTTTTGCTTTAAGGTTTCAAGGTAAACTCTGTCTAAACAAAATATGTTTGGAAAGAAGGTTGGGAGAAAAGGATTGGGTAAATTGTTTCTCTTGCAGATATTTTTATGATGGAGCTCTTCCAAACCCATCTTTGCTACTTTCCTATTGTTTAATTGATTGGGTTTGTTATTTGGGTTTTGAGGCAGCCATACTGCTAAGGGCTCTAGCCTTTTTTCAACTAAAGTTTACTCTAGATTTTCTGGATCTATCTACGGATTTTATGCATGGGTTTTTTTTGACATTTTTGCGGCCTACTCTAAAGTTGATTTTACCATTCTTTTTACCTTTTACACTTTTCATTCTTGTTCTAAGTAAGGGGGGATTTTTACCATCCTCCTTGAAGGGGCATTTACTTTCTACCCCCTTTTACCTAATGTTTACCATCCTCCCTTTCGATTTTATACATATTTGTTGGTTGCTACCCTTGTGGCAGTGGGTGATTTTTGTTGGTGCACCTCAATTTTGGAGCGTTTTACTACCCTCTGTAGTGGTCTGGGGCAATTTTCTTTAGGTTGCATCCCTCTGTACTTCTGTTTGGGGAATGACTTTAGGTTTTTATACCCGTGCTGGTTGTTTTTGGGTGCTTTTGGGGGAGGGCAGATCGGCTAAATTTTGGCCTTGCGCTCATGCTAATACTTTGACGACTGGCGGCAAAGGGAGGTGCGAGGTTGTGGATCTGAACCATTGGCCCATTCTCTGATGGCTACACTAGGACAGCGTACTACCCATAAACTTTCTCACTGGCATATGGTAGCATGTCATGTAGGAACTGGTAGAATACCCTGGAAGCAGATGCTGTGAGACCCCCATGTCCCCAGTTGATCTTTGGGAAGTACCTGTAGCTAGTATCCTAAGGGCTTCACATAACTTTTGTTTCCACTGGTATGGGTTCCCCACTGTTGGCTCTGGGTCAGAGTTGAGGGCAGCAGAGCTCAGTGAGTTGTAGTATGGCCATGTCCACCCTGTAGTGCTCTACAATCTCCAGCTTATGTAGCTCCTGGAAGGTTACTGTCTGAGCCTGAACACTCTTCTTCTTCTCAGCCTAGGCCTATTGTCAGCAATAGCAGCAGCAGCAATGTCCTTGGCATCTAGCACATACAGGTGTAGCAGACCATCAGCAGCATCTAGCATTCCTTCAGTTAAAAATCCCAAGTTTGTACTCCACTGGTGCAGAGTATGAAGGAGAAATCAGATTATAGGGTGCATGCAACCTTTATAGTGCTCTGCTGTAGATGCAGCCTGTGTTATTGGCTACCTATGATGCATTCCAACTGCCAAGTACATTATTAAGAACATTTAATGGCCCTAGTTTAAGTGAAACATGGGGTCATCAGTAATTAATATATAATTGGCGCTCACCATGCAAACATGTGCCCTGCTCATAAGCAATGCTGAGCAAAGTGCCATGAATGTAAACAAAGCTCAGCAGTAACTGTACTGCTCAGCAAAGTGGTGCAATACAAACATGTGGAAACACCTGCCTCGAAGGTAAACAAAGCTTAACAGTAACTGTACACCCCCCTCTGCTCAGCATAGCAGCATGCCATGCAAACAGGTGCAGTTGAAATCCAATGAGCTCCTCAGACACACACCCCTCTTGATCTCAGCTACCTCTTCTGTGGACACCAATATGGTTCTGTGCCTACATGAATGGGATCTGCAGACATGGATACCCATTTGTGCTATTCAGTAACCATAGCTCATTTACATAGAGCTCAGTGCACACAACCAGGAAACTACATGGTTCCAGGCATTGCCTCATTAGCAGCAGCACCATTCCATCATTGTAGATACTCCATGCAGGGTCCTATAATACATTTCTGTCACATACTATTACATTTGGTTTTTCCAATCTTTTTTTTTTCATTTCTTCATAACAGCATGTTTGTGCACTGTGGTGCACTGGTCAAACCTACCCAGATAATAAAAAAAAAATAAAATTATTTTAACTTATTTCCCCTTACATTTTTGGACACATGGTGGATAGTTTTGTTCATATCTGTATGCACTATGCCATTTCTGTCTATCTACCTTTGTTTTTATAGCCCCTGTTGTCTGGCTAAAATTTTGTACATTAATTTTTTCCATGTACACTATGGACACCAACACGAGGTATTCAGGGCTGCCTGTCTGCTTGCTGGATCACTCTACCTCCATCATTTGCATGAAATTCACCTCTTTATGTTGTGATTTCATGCCACAGAACTTCCCATGTTGACACGCTCATGCACTCCGCTTAGCACTGCTTACTGGCTCACAAACCTGTTTACTTTCATGTAAGCAGCATGCCACGATGCCTATACAGTAGAAAAGATTGTGTAGGCTTTATTAAATTCTACTGAAAGTATTATTAAGTTTAACACTACATCAAGCTTCCACATGTTCTTGATATTTTAGACCCAAGCTACCTGAGGAAAACATAATGGTACAGTCTCCTGGGGTGAAAACTAAATTAGCTATAACTTGCAGCATTCATTATGCTTAGATTGCAAACTATTTAGATGCAGTACACAGCCTAGGCATAACAAATAAGCTGTGTTTTCAAAACTGTAACATGATTTTTAAAAGATAAGCCTGTATGCTCCATGTACACAATGGTGGGCAGTACACAATGTATATTAATGAGGTGCATCGAGCCTAAGTGAGGTTTTGCAGCTTGTGCCAGTATTGTTGGCAGTGAAACCATGTAAACCAGCATGGATATTGAGTCCGTGTAAAGGAGAGCACAGACGGTCTGCCTGCTCCCAAATGAACAGTACACATCACGTCATGCAGACCATTCTACCCATTTAGCTACAAGGATATGTGGAATTCAGCTACACCTTTACATATACCTCTCAGCTGCCTATAAGCACTGCTGAGCACCATGCTGCGCTGTGCAAACCTGCTCAGCTTTGCTTAAACATGACCTTTAAATAAATAATCAATTGCATCTGGGGTCTATTTTAGATATCTGGCAGGTGTCTCTGTCCCACTTAGCATTGCTGCACTCTGCGCCATGACATGCAAACATCCTTTAAAAAAATAGAAAAAAAGTAGGAATAAAAAAATACAAATAAACACAACATTAAAATAAACAATTGACATTATACAATTGGATAGTGCAGGGAGTGTCTTACTCATCTGCAGACACAGTTGGTACTACACTCCCTACACTGATTCAATAACCATGTTGCACAGCTGTCCCTTGGCAATGCACCATGATTAATATGCATTGCATGCTGCCGAGGGGAAACCGTGTACATGGACACAGTAACATTCTGTGTAAGCTCTACACTATGCCTACACAGATTTTATTAAATCCTTAGGTTTATCTTTTGATTGGAAATTATTGAGGGTAAAGTTATAGACCCTACAATTTCTTGTGATTGTATAAACGGCAAAGCTATTCATACCATGTTTAATTATGTTATAAATTGGATAGAGGATTTAGGAGCTACCAGCAATGAGGCCACTATTTTTCATCTTATAATATTAAGTTTTGTTAACAATAAAATTTACAATAGTAAAGCTACTCATGATAAGTTATGCATCTATTTTTGAGGGTCTGTATTAGATAATTGAAATGTACGTACGTCACACACCTATTCATCGAGATCACAACAGTGAAATTCACTTCCGTGAATGACAAAAACTTTCCTAGGGTATGGAACAAATGGCCAACACCACAACTTTGCCCTTTTCCACACTGTAGTGTGATCTCGAAGTTGGTATGTATAGTTAGGAGAACTGTGGGAGGCAAAGCCCCCCACTTTGGTGGATTTGATTCAGTGCAATGTGTGTTGTGACCTTATGGTGGCCAAGTGATTACTTACCCTAGTAAAATTTTTGATGTTCGCTGACATGTGTTTCGCTCTTCTGGTGTTGATGAATGGGGATTTGAGGTAAGTACATTTTGATTATCTAATATAGACCCATTTTTGCAATGCCCAGAGCATCTATAATAAATCTGATGAATTGAAATTTGTTATATTTAACATGAATTATGATTTAGTAATTATTACTGAAGCATAGAATTCTGTTCACTTTATGATTCCAGGAATTAAGAAATTTGAGGCCTCTGAGAAGGGGTGGTATTCTTATAGGTGCCATTCCTTCTCATTTAGTATTATATGATATAAGTAATGAATCTTTAATGATTCATTTATTAACATTCAGGAGTATTCTTAGAATTTTAGCATGTTATACAAAACCTAATATGGATAATGTAAAATATAAAGAATTTCTTGACACCCTTGAATCAAGTTTAATTTACGATAATTTAATTTTATTGGGTGATTTTAATTATCCAGACATTCACTGGTGGACACTTAGCTCTTCAAATTAATTTGTTAGGAAATTTATTAAAATTATTAGTTTCTGTAACATAACTCAGTCAGTATTTACCAACACTAGGAAAGAAAAACTCTTGGATTTAATTCTAACTGACATACATCTCATTAGTGAGATTAGTGTTGGTTTGCCACTAATAATTTCTGATCATAAATCATTATGTTTTGAGACCTTGGCAGTTAAGCCTTCTTTTATAAAACAGAAATTTTATAATTATAATAAAATTGATTATAATATTATTAAAATGGTATTATGAACAGAAATTGGAAACATGGAGGCATACAGATTGTGGTTGCTATATACGGGAAATGATATTGATTAGTTCCCTTCAAATTGTCAGTGTTAATATTCATAGGTTCATAGGTTCATACTAAGCTATCTGCCCTAGGGCATTTATAAGCCTAGCCAGAGTGTGTTTGGCTTTCGGCATCCATTTTAAATTAATTTTGCTATGCCCTTTTTCAAGGTTAGTATACTGTGCCTCTGTCTAACAGTGACATAGATGTGATACCCGGGGTAAACCTACGATCTCCCATCCACTCATCAAGATTCCTCTTGAAGAGAGTCAGTGAGGGACTCTGCCTAACCTGGACTGGGATTTTATTCCAGAGTGAAGGGAGCCTCTGGGTTATGAATCTGTCCCTCCAGCATGTCCTATTTATTTCAGTGCTGAGGTTCAAGTCTCTCGAGCGCGTAGCTCGATGGGATTTGGATTTTCTGAGGTGCAGCATGTCCATTAATTTCGGGTTGGACATGACTTTATACGTCAGACACAGATCACCTATGAGCAGGCGGTATGCCACTGAGTAGAGCTGGAGTTTCTTTAACCGGGCAGCATATGGCATCTGTTTGAGCCATTTGATCCTCATGGTGAGGTACTTTTGGGGTCTTTCCAGTTGCTGCAGGTGTCTGGTAAGGTACATCCCAAAAGGGGCATTGTACTCAATTATGGGCCTGATGAGGGATGAGTAAAGAGGCACGATGACCTCCCTGATCTAGATGTGAATCCCTTCATGATTAGGTGGGTTATATAAAATGTTTTTCTAACCACTTTGGCCACGTGGTTGTCAAATAAGAGATTGCTATCAACTTGGGTTCCCAGGTCCCTAATAACTTCTTCCGTACTTAATGGATTACCACCTATATGGTAATTTGTGGGCACTTTGTTTTTGCCAAATGGGATGACTATACACTTTTTGGCATTTAGCTTGAGGCCATGGCTCTGGCACCAGTTGTCTGTTTCTATTAGGCCCTTTTGGAGGATGCTTGTGTCGGCTGGAGAGTCGATTATGGCGCCCATTTTGCAGTCATCTGCGAACTTGGTCAGCCACAGTCCTTCTGTGTTGGCCTGTACCTCCAAGAAATATATACCTAACAAGAGAGGTCCCAAGACTGAGCCTTGTGGGATGCCACTTGTAACTGGTTTGGAGTCTGACATGGCTGCAGCAATTCTAACCATGTGGGTTCCGTCCTTGAGCCAGTTTTCAACCCAACTAGTGACATAGGGGTTTATATTTAAGCTGGTGAGCTTATCTATAATGCCCAAGTGGGGTATTGTATTGATGGCTTTTGTGAGGTCCAGGTAAGCTGTGTGGACCACCTTCCCCTCATCAATGGCCTTGGTGACTGTTTCAAAGAAATTGACCAGGTTTAAGAGGCAGGATCTGCCCTTAACAAAGCCAAACTGGGTAGGATCCAGTGTCTGTAGGTCCCCAATATCTTTATTTATGAGGTCCATGATGATCCTTTCCATAGCTTTGCAGACCAAGCTAGTCAAGCTTATGAGGTGATAGTTTCCAGGATCTGTTGAGGCACCACCTTTGTGGAGAGGGACCACTGTTGCTGTACGTCAATCTTTGGGTACATATCCTGTAGTAAGGCTGATATTGAACAGTAGTTTTATGTTTGGGTTTAGCTCTTCTTGGAGTTCATGTAGGATGCAGCCCGGGACACCGTCTGTTCCCATTGATGCTGTGTTTTTTGCTTTGGAGAGGGCGCTTCTTACCTGTGCATCTGAGATGTCAGAGGGGCAGCACACTGCTGGGATAGATATTTGCCCTTTTGGTGGGGATGGGGGGGGGGAGTTTGCGCTGAACCTGTCAGCTAGGATGTTGGCAATGTCTGTGGGTTCGGTGTATTTTTGTCATTTTGGACTAATTCTGAGCATATGTGGGAATTCCCACCCAGGTTCCTGACATAACTAAAGAAAGCCTTGTGATTATCCTTAGTGTCCTGTGCAATTTTTCTCTCTAAGCTGGCCTTAGACAATTTTATGAATGCCCGTAGTTTTTTGCTAATACTGATCAGAGATGCCTTCCCTTTTTGGGATTTTACTCTATGATGTAGTAGCTTCCTCCTTCTATTGTATAGTTTGTTTATGGCTGGGGTCCACCAGACAGGACGTCTGCCTTTGGAGGATTGAGTCTTGGTTTTATTTGGGATTGCATGATCCATGCATTCCTGAAGGTGTTCATAGAATGTGTTTATAAAGGATTCTGCGGTCTGGGCGGTATTTTCCACAGGCCCGGGGGCTTTGAAGGATTCCACCATGGTTTTGAGGAGTGTGAAATTTGCTTTAGAGAAGTTTTTCACTGTGGTTTTCTGGGCAAGGGTGGGATCAGGATGTGAATATCCAGTGAGATTAGTTTATGGTCTGATCTTACCAGTGAGGGATACACTTCTGGTCTGGAGCTAGAGTCCCCATGTTGGTGATGATCAGGTCCAGTATGTTTTCCCCTCTTGTGGGAGTGGCAACAAGTTGTTCCATAGCATTTGAGTTTATAAATTCTAGGAACCTTTGGGCTAGGGTGTTGGAGCTAGAGTAATGCTCCCAGTCTATGTTTGGGTAGTTGAAGTCATCCAATATAATGGTGTTTGGAGATACCTTCATATTTTCCAGTGTTCTCAGGAAGGCTGAGTGGGGTTCCTGGGTTTGGGAGGGAGGTCTGTAGCAGGCTATAAACTGGAAGGCAGCTTTACCCACTGTTAGTTGCACATGGATAGTCTCTGATGCTTCGTGCTGTGCCACCAACCTGGAGGTGTGGGTATCTTTGATGAATATTGATACTCCCCCTCCTTTTGTGGTTCAGTCCAAGTTTTGGGGCCGAAAAGCATGGTATGAGGTATAACCTGGTAGTGCTGGTGTGCTCTCGGGAGCCTTGAACCAGGCTTCTGTTACTGCAAAGATATCGATGTTCTCCATGCTAAGGAGAGTTTCAAGTGCGTGTATCTTGAGGTTTAGACTTCTGGCATTGAGTAGCATTACTCTTAGTTTCTTATCCCTTGTGATACCTATGGAGGTGGGTTTGTCTTTTGAGCCTTGCCTAAAAAAGGTACTATGGGGGTGGCAAGAGCCTTTGCCAATATCTGAAAGCCCAGGGGTGACAGGTGCAAGCCGTCCCTAGCAAAGCATCGTGGCTTGTCGAGCATGTCATCCCAGGCTGACAGGCATTGGATCCCCTTTGAATGACACCAATACTTAAGCCAATTGTTGAAATTGATCATCTTGTCTTCATATTGTGGCATCATTCTTGGTGAGGGTAAGATGCTACTCAAGATCATGGTCATACCGGCCTGGGCTACATGCTCAGAGAGCTCCTCTATGTCTCTTTTCATGTAGTCCAGGGAGGTACATCTCAGGTCATTCACACCAGCATGGACAATGACTGAGTCATATTTGTACTTGCCTTGGAGTGACCTGAGTGCTTGTGTTATCCTAGCGCCCGACAGGCAGCTCACCGTGACCTTCTCCTTGTTCAGCCTGGTGAGCCGGACATCAGTGTGCCTGACGATAGAGTCACCTATTACAAGTGTATCAGGTGTGTTGTTTAGCCTTAAGAGCTGTGACTGTTCAGCACACTGGCTTTGTGAGCTATGCGTTGCACGTGTTTTGTTTTGGGGTAGCGGTTACTTGGGTGTCTGCTTTGGAGGTCTCTGCTGCTTAGGCAGATTTTTATTTAGAGCCTCCGAGTATGTTTTTGTGTGTTTACGTGTTTGGTTTGCTGTCGTGGTAGGTCTATGTGAGACTGGAATTGTAGTGAGTGTGGTTTCCTTCTCCTCCTGACTGGTTATGCCAGTACTGAGTTGAGAGAGCTTAGCCTCTAGTTTGGCTATATGGTTGCATCTCTCACATGTGTTGGAATTTGTTGGGAGGAGGAGAGGGTTGTCTGTGTACATGAGGCAGTTGTAACATTGCCTCAATATTCCCAGATTCACCAGCTGGACCGGAGAGAATGACAACTGACCTTTGGACATGCTAGAATAGTATTGGGAATTCCTTTATAATTGAAAAAAGGGCCAATGGGGAACAAGGTACTCAAGAGGAGTTTGTGAGGGTGTAGTGCTTTTAATTTTTTAGTGCTGACTTATATAATTGCTTTAGTGAGCAAGTGCCAGGCTTTAGAGTAGGAATGTTTATTATGAGAACTAGATCAGTTCTAAGGGAAAAAGTGAAGAGCAGACTTTATGGAGCCAAGAATGGTTTAAACCCTAGTAAAGTTTGCAATCAATTTCCAAACTGGTGAAATAAAAGATAGATTAGAAGTAATAGGAAAAAGAAGGGCCCCGATTCAGAAAGACTTGCTCTAAGTGTAAATGACCACTTGTACTGAAAGCAGGCTGTGAGCAGGTGTTTTATTTTTCTGTGATACTCATCCCTACTCAACATATCTACTATGTGTAGTTCCATGCCTTGACTGTATTTCACATTCAAATTAGACTTCTGTAGGTTAGCAAAGATCCTCTGTAATCTTAGAGGTACAAGGCACAAATACTGTCTGATGAAACGTTTTACAGTCTTGGGTCTATTTCCATCGGAACTTACTGCCACAGAATATTCATAGAATCTCTTGCAAGCACACACCATTGAGAACAGTTTATTTTGTATCTAAGTATAGTTGTTTTGAGCATTTGTGAATGATTTTGACCCATAAGCAGTGTATCTGTTTTCTTGTAGGATATCATCCCCTATACCATTTTTGACTGGCATCTATTTGCAGCACAATTGGGTTTTTCATATCATATTATTTTAAAGCTAGTTTCTGCAAATAGTTTTGTGAGCATTTCAAAACTTTTTGTACAGAGCTGCATTCCCTCAGGCTATATTACCCTCTAGTTCCTTTATTAGAGGCGTACTTAGTTCAGATATGATAGGCACAAACTTTGTAACATTGTAAAATATTGCTTCATTCATAAAAGCATCTGTTATGCCTGCTTGCCTCCTTGTTTTGACATTTGCACAGTTACACTGGCATTTTCTGTATTATGTTTCAGTCTCTCTAATGTCAGAATATGACCATTGTGTTTTATATGTCACTTATTACATTTGCACTTAATTATACCTCTAGTGTTGATGAAATAAACAGAAATCTATGGAATCTGTACCTTCTTAATGGCATATTAACCTGCACAACCTGGGAGGTTTCTTTATTCATCTTTGTCTTCCAAAAACCCTGGTTTGTGTCTCGCATTAAGAAAAACTTAACATGTGGCATCGAGACAACACCTCCATTTATAAGCAGTGATAAATATTCTCATTTAATCATTTTATACAGATTTTGTTGATCAATGCAAATGCATATTTTGTCTTACTGTACAACAGTAACCATACTGCTCACCCATTCTGCTTGCAATACGTGTTTATTATTGACACTTAAACATTCCAAGTGCTTCAGTTCCTACCCATTTCTATTCCTGAAGCTACTGGTACTTTTCTTCAAGTATACATCACTGACATAGCATCAGAATTTATTTGTATGTGATATTCCCTGGAAAACCTCCTGAGACTGTAAACAAATCAGCATAGTCATGTAGGATATCATTGCTATAACTCTACACAGTACTCAGGTTGTCTGCCTAATTGCACTTGTACTCATTCATGGCTTATTTTCATGCACAGAATTTACATTACCATTTCTACCACCTCACAAACCAAATGACCCATATATTAGGAGAAATGTGCTACAGTTTGAAATAAGATCTTGTACCTCTTATTTTATACACACGTTAGTATCTTTGTATACAGTGTCTCCAACTTGTACCATGAATGTGCTAACAATGTACACAAGCTACTCTTTTTGGCACATCTTGATCCTAATACTTTAAAATGATCTTCAAGTAAAGTATTATGCTGTACACCTGTGTGTAGTTTAAATGTTGCATTTTGGTTATTCGTTTTCTGCATTTCATTCCAGCCATTTGATGCATTTTCACAGTTTACTGTATCAAATCATTTTACTTTAATAGTGGCAAAACAGCTCTTTTATATATGCTCTAGTAGTGTCAGATGTTTAGCATACAACCCCAGAATTTGATAGTCAGGTCTGTTTCTCTTCCTCATCTACTCATTATGTGGTCATTTAACGTTTTAAACCACAGACTAATCTATCTGTTATTGTGGATCAACTCTCCAAGTGCAGTCTTTGGCTCCATTCTTTAGTTCAGTGACATAAGCACTTACAGTTGCAGTGGAACCTTGAGGCCTTGCAAAAGACAAATACTGAACAAGTGCAAATTCTTTCTAAGCCCAAAACTATCAACAATCTTCTCTGTAACTATTGCATTTCTCCCATTCAGGAAATGGGAAAGTGTTTAATATGTTTGAGGTGTCTCCTATAGTAGCATGCAGATGCATGATACACTGCAGCATTTTCTGACTATTTCAACTATTTTACTCACAGTAAGGAATAAATCAAATATCTAGAGGCAAAGCTTCCAGTTTTCTGCTAAGCTCCCTTGCTGTGAGACAGTTATTAGCTATTGCAGCTGATGCATTTTTCTGTTGCGAATTATGCTTCTTAACTTCCAAACACATAAATACTACAAAACAAATTTCATTCATTTTTTTCAGACATATCTTCACTTCTGCAAATATGCTTACCTTTCTATGGATGTAGTTATCCAGTCTGACACTTTGTAATAGTTAGATGCTTGTCAGTATGTTGAATATACAACAAAAGAGTGTAAATGAGCTTCTAGCCCTCATATTGTGTTTATTCAGAGTTGCTTTTTAGAAATGTGTACCACATGGCACATGGATCACTTTAGTTAGTCATTAGCATATTTAAAGAGCTATGCCCCGTATCCTCTATCCCTGCAAATGCCCACACTGCTAATTTATTCCACTTTATAAAAATGTTTTACCAGTTGACCATCCCAATACCTTTCTTAGTAAATTATTTCCCTTACAAGTTTCTGTCCTGTCTGTTATTTGGTATATATAAGTGCCTACAAATTATGAATCATTAACTTTGGGATTCAGTCATTGCCCTTAGAAATGCCCATGTCATGCCAATGTCACTCATTTATTCTCAAATGCCCATGTTACACATTCATCCCATAACAAATATTGATGTTACCTATTCATCCGCTGACATCTACGCTACCCATTCATTCTTTCTACTAATGCCCATGTCACCTATTCATTACCGTTAGAAATTCCTATGTTACACATTCTTTTCACATCACATGTCTTTATAACCTATACATCACTACTAAATGTGCCCAGGCTGTCCATTCATTGACCCCACAAATAAATATGTAGTACAGCCATATCATCCCATCTATAGATGTTAAGGCTATCTATTCTTTGATCCTAAAATCAATTTATGTAAATTCATTCCTACTATAAATGTCCATCATTCACCCTTACAGATGACTGAGCTTCCCCTTTCTAAATTTCTCCTGTATCTCATTCTCTCTCAAAAATGTCCACATTGTCATTATTTTTTTTCTACAAACACCAGGTGTGCTCACTAATTCCCATTAAAACATCTACAGTGTCTGCTCATTACCAGAAGATGTTGGAAGTGGAAAGTACAACCCTAAGATTATGATACTGAGGGATACTTTTCTGACTGTCCTGCCAATGTGACTGTGTAGTGGCTCAGTGGTTAACATCTCTGCCTCACAGATTCAGGGCCTAGTTTTTGATCCTGATCTCAGGTTACTGTCTGTATGAAATCTGCATGTTCTCTTTGTGTCTGTGTGAGTTTTCTCTGGGTGGTCTGATTTCCGTCTAACTTACAAAAACCTGCTTATTGATTGGTTGCTATGTCCATGTCTATCTTGTGTTGACCCTTCCCCTTATGCTTCAGGTCATGGCCAGAAAGGATCCAGGATTACTAGTTCATTTACTCAGTTAAATGAATAAAGACAAAATAAACATGGCCACCATCTCCAGAAGTGATGTATGACACTATCAATAGTGGTTGCAGGTAAATACTTCAATTTGCAGACACTTTACAGTTATCTGTTTACCAGTTTTTTTTTTAGCACATCAGAAAACATGGCAAGTTGTACCTGGGTTGCCATGTGCTTCCCCTGGAAAAGGCATTCCAGCCAGCAGCTGGTCAGCCCTTTCTCTATGTCAGCACTCAAGCACCTGGTGCAATAAATGAACCTGAGTCACCAGCAGTGTAAGGGAATCCTCCACATTTACTCCAGTGGACCAGATGCTAGTATTTCTATCAACAATCATGTTCTACATACCTGAACAGCTTCCTCAAAATCTGGCCAGTGACCACATAATCAGCACTTATTACAGAAAGTATAAACTGAACAGTAGGCCTCATTCCTGAATTCTGAATACATGCACTTCTGGACTAAGGACATTAATTTGGTCAATATCTTTTTTTATAGTGTAGGTATATCAATAAAATAAATATTCCAGAGGTTTTGTATTAATGCTGACTTACCAGAAATTAATTTTTTTGACTCTTTCTATGGCAATGAATATAATAAAGATGATGATAGGTTTTCTTTCTGTTTCATAGATAAGTTATGGAGCAACAGTGAACATACTGAGTGATAAGCATCAGTTTCCCTCCTTTCTCAGGACTGTAGCAAATGATAATGCGCAGGCTTTAGGCATGGCTCGTCTGATTGCATACTTTAACTGGTCCTGGGTGGGGATCATAGGAGAAGAAAATGACTATGGACAGCAAGGTAGTCAAAGCGTCAATGACCAGCTTCTGAAGCTAGGCATATGTGTCGCATTTTTTGAAAGGCTCCCATCAGTTTACTCTGAAATCAAAACTGATAGGATAATTAATGTCATCAGAAAATCTACAGCAAATGTAATTGTATTGTTTGCAGGTGAGATGGCTGGATATAGCCTGATAAAGGAAATTACAGTGCAAAACATTACTAAAAAGGTCTGGGTTATGTCTGATGCTGCATACTACCTTGCTACTACTGACAAATTCACTTCCAGAACAATAAGAGGTTCTTTTGTATTTGAATATATTGCTTTTACTGAACTAAGCTTCAGAACAAGACTGATGGCTCTTCATCCTTTAAAGGCTAATGCTACAGGTATTTTAAGCTACAACTGGGAGAATGAATTTCATTGTATCTGGACCAGCCAAATGCCAAATGATTCAATGACAGATGTAAAGATGGCATCTGTACCATTCTGCACAGGAACAGAGAATTTAAATGACAAATACATTGGTAGGTCTGTCAGTGTGCTTAACAATGCTTATAATTCAGTGTATGTGGTAGCAAAAGCACTGCACAACATGTTCTCCTGCAAAGCTAAATTTGGCCCATTTAGCAATGGATCCTGCCCTGACTTCTGGAATCTACAGCCATGGCAGGTAAGGATTGTAAGATGATTAAAATGTTAAACTAAATGGCTTAAACTTGCTACATGCATATTATTCTTACCTAATATGAGTTTCTGAAAAAGAAACAACCTAGTTGAGCCAGGTAAAATAACTTCAGATTGGATGGCAGCTTTGTGTGTGCTTCAAGAAGTACTTATCCACTCTTCTTTCTTACTACAAAAAAGGCTTCCAAAATGGTTAATAACATCAGCAGAACATGGAACGTCCAATATTTTATAGCTATACAGCCATAAAGGCAGACACCACAGGAATTTAGCATGCATCAGTTTGGCATACTGGTTAAATATGGCATGAAATATGGTCCTGGTGTAAGTTATGAAAATCATACTGAGAATAACTTACCTTTGTATCATATTCTTGAATAATGCAGTTAAAGGGCCATAGTGTTGACTTGTCAATAGAAGTGAAACCCAAACATGTATCACATTTCTGTATTTTCAGGTTCAGTAAACAAGCAGACCTCCTGAGATATTCATGCCACTTTTCTAGAAATTACCCATAACGGGTAAAATATAACATATACATGTGACAATGCAGGAAACAAATGCAACTCATGTCTAATGTCCTACCTAAAATATTTCATTCACAGCACCTGCTCTTTCCACCTATTCTCCTGTAAGGAAAATAACTCTGGAAACTGCTCCATAACAACATTTCATTTGACAGCATGTAGTGAAACTAAGTTTTTCCTGCACTCACCAGAAAATGACTTGCTGAAAATGTTAGGTGTATCTTCCTTAAAGTGTGAATTACTACTAATTGAGTATGTATGTATCATTTTACAAGCTTATCTCTTTTGATACAGTCAACTGAAATAATCTATACTACAATGACACATTTTAAATATTGATGCTGTGTTAATACAACCAACATGATTTCTTTCTGCAAAGATCTCGACAAAATGCCATTTTATGAATGATTTTGTAATACTGGAGTTGCATTCCTCTCTGCATGTTTCAGTGGAATATTGTTCAACAAATCCATTTCCCTCAATCCTTTCCATATCTGAAAAGCTTCTTTTTAGAAATAGTAGTCTACAGTGAGGTGCTATGGTATGAGAATAAATTAAATATTTTGGAATGAGGGTGCAGGTAGTCTCCTCACATGAGGAGGGTGCAGGTAGTCTCCTCACATGAGGATGTGTCAGGGATACCTCCCACTCAAAACCTTTTTTTTGTGAAAGTTTGATATAATGGATTTGATTATTTTCTGATTTACAAATCTGTGTTTCATTCATCAGCAGTGAACCCCCTTTCCAGGTGTTCTACATATTCAGTAATGATGAGTCAGCAGATATGTTCCCAAATAGGGTCTGTGCTGGAGATCTTTCTAGATGGCTGCACATTGATTAGCATTCTTAAGTGTGAACACTGAAATTGAGAAAACAAAAGTCCAACAAACGCTATAAATCTGGGAAAATTTCAATTATTGGGTACTAATCATATTGTCTGGATGCCAGCAAGAAAGAAAATGTTGAGAAAGTAAGTAAAATCAACCAGAAAAGGAGAAGAATTAACTCAGGCTGGGATGAATCTTTCAGCTATTCAGCAAAAATCAGTTCAAGTTTCAGCTTTGGTATAGGAAATGGCTTCCAACAGTTTAGAGGAACAAATAAATCAAATGAATTCATAGATGTTTAATATAAATGACACATCGAAGGAATGATAATGTGAAATAACAAAAGGCTGGGAAACTAGAAGAATTTTTCACTAGCTATTCAGATGAGTAGACAAAATTACAAAAATCAGAGGCTAAAATGAAAACAAAAATACAGGGTGAGCATGAGTCTTCTAAAGAAAAGCTGTTTCAAAACTAGAGTTAGAAGTCAGTCTTCTGAAAATAAAAAAGCCCAAAGACAGAGTTTGCCTGTTACACCTTTTCCATTTTTCCAAATGAAAATGCTTAAGTGAAAGAAAAAGCCCAGATGCTAACTAGAAGAATTAGGAGTACCTTGGACTTAAATCTGAGACTGGTGCTGAGAAATGGAAAGGATCAGGAAAAAGACCAGAAACATTGTGAAATTAGAGAAAAAATAACAGACTCTAAAACACCTATTCCCTTAGATATAGGAATAAACATGTGAAATGTTTCTTTGTAAGAACTGCCTGAGAAAGACTGGAATATTTTGATTATGTTAAATTGGGGGGGGGGGTGAACTATAAAGCATATAGCCCACTTTTTGTCAGTAATGTTTATGACACTGAAGGAACCAAAGAAGTACCTGTAAGTAAAACACTTTTTGTTCTTATTAATATCTGTATAAAAGTGTTGCTGTATTTTACGTTATAGTGTATAGGATCATAGGATCATAGGAGGTTAATAATCTAACTGCCCTAGAGATTTTAAGCCTAGCCATTCATGCCCCAGTTTTCCCAGTTATCAATGCCCACTAGCTAGAATGACTTTGTTATATGCTTGTACCTTAGCACATCTACAAACTGCCCTTGTACCTTAGCACATCTACAAACTGCCCCTGTCCATAATGGCCAGAGGTGACAAGTCAGGGTAAATTTGTGATTTCCCATCTATTGGTCCAAATTGTGTAAAGCAGTTGTGTATAGAGTAAAATCAGGGGTATTTTAATTATGAGGTGTGGAAGTGTTATTCGTAACTGCTGTATATATTAATTATATTTAAGCAAGAAAGCATTCTTAGTTATTAGTTATCCAAGCTTTACACTGTAACAAAGTAAGAAAGGCTAAATAGAAGCTAGTTAAGGTTAATATAATGTGATCTTAAGCTGCCGGGGTGGGAGATGTAAAACTGTATTGCTCATATTTTATGTAGAATTAAGATAATACTTTCCCATGTTTTTTTTCAGAAGTGGCTATCTAGATTAATGTTCCTTGTTTAAGGTACAGGTATTTTTTTAAGAAAATAGGCTTGAAAGATAGGATAAAATGATGAAAGCATGGAAATGGTAGTTATTTCTTGTAATTGCAAAGTCATTAGCTATTTCTTGTCCATTAACAAAGGCTTTCAGTTGGGGACAAGAAGTCCACATGAGCAAGAAATTAATCATGGGAGCACTGAATAGTGTGATCTGGGTGAAATTTACAAACATTCTTTCATGCATCTGCAAAGTAATTAGCATTTTGTCATTTACAACTGCTTTTACTTGGAAGCAAGAAGTCTGCATGTGCAAGCAATTAATCATGAGAGACCTAAACACTGTCTGCTGAATGAATTGTACAAGGTACATTGTAATTAATATTTAAAGGTACGCTGGCAAGTAGTTCAGTGAAAAATTAAGGGCTGGATTCAGAAAGGTTATCACAAGGGGGAAGTTTGGAGTACAAGTCACAGTAACCATTTCCAGTTCAGAAACAGCCCTACCACTATGCAGAAACAAGAAGATATGCAGCAGCATCCATGGTGGGATCTCTCTCTGGCCTACTAAAATGCTAATGAGGCATTCTTGTGGACAGGGATATGCTAATTAGCCATGTGCTCTCTCCTGGAAAATGCATATGGTAAGCATGTAGCTGGTGAGTTGTTCAGAGAATCCCTTGACCACATAAGTTATGCCAGCTTCCCATGTTAATGAACACAGTTAAAAGCTTGTGTTCACCTGATCACGTCAGAGGTAAGTGTTGGGGAGTTTAGCTGACAGGTAGTGTTGGAGAGTGTGTGTGTGTGTGTGTGTGTGTGTGTGTGTGTGTGTGTGTGTGTGTGTGTGTGTGTGTGTGTTTAAACTGGTGCATATGTGTGGGAGAGTAAATGAGGTGGGGAAGGTGTACTTAAGAAATGTATGATATGCCAGTGTTGACTACTGCAGTAAAGTGCTAATTTGCGCTCACAGTAGTTAAGGGCACTTCACGTTCATGCAAATTAGCCAGTAATGAGGTCTTTCTTCATTGGGGCTAGCATGTTCCTAAATTATAATTTCTTGCATTGCTTAAACAATTTCTTTTCACCACAGCTCTTACTGCCAGTGGTGGGGTCCTTTCTGAATCCCTGGGCTAGTCTGAAACTGTGGGATGTGAATAAGACTGAAGTAGTTGCATTCACAGCAGCATTAGTGTATTACTGCATTTAATGTAGCACTACACAATTTAGTTTATTTTTTAAAGGTAGCCAGTGTACTTTTTTTTACAAATAAAAATTAATGATCACTGAAAGTATGCATGTTGTTTTCACATCTGAGCAGGTAATACACAAATGAAAAGAACAGATAGTAATTAGTGTGAGTGAGAACAAAGGCAGTAACATGCAGTTTAGCATGGGTACCTAATTTTTAGGTATGTCTGTGGGTATACCCATCGATTTGGGACATCCGCTCGTATCTAGAGTTGTGAGCATCATTTACTAAAAAGATAGAGAGTTTCATTTGTTTGTTGTAAGTTAGCAGGAGACAAAGGGTTATGAAAGTCTATTCATTTTTGTTTTAGTATGTTTTTTTTGAGCAAAAAGTCTTGAAAATGTAACACTAGTTCAAACTGAGATAAGAAGATGCAACTACATAAGAGATGTAAGCTAAAAGTTGGAAATGTACATTCAACAGAACTGTCATCAGAATAACAACGTTATGTTACAATGACTACTCTCTGCATATCATCATGTAATGTAAATGACCTTGCAGGCATAGACAAAAAAAAAAGAAAAAAAAGAGTATTGAATTTGCGTTTTGTTTCTTTTGTTTTGTTTGTTTTTTTTCTGGGTTTTTTTGAGAATTTTGTCTCATTATTGCAACATCCATTGGCTCCCTACCCACTTTCCCATGTCCATCACCAGGTTTGATATCCACCTCCTTTACTCCCAGACTATTTCTGGTAGGGATGGGGCCAAAACAGTGTCCTGGAGGTCTGGCTGTTCCTAACTACCAGTGGAGGTTCTTATTTTTTCCAACCTTCTTACTCCCCACTCATTTAATTCCCAGTAGCACAAGTGAGGGGCAGGTATGCAATGGTGAAGTGCAGCATATCATCTCACCTTTGCAGCAGCTCAGCCTTGTATCCATCCTATTTCCCCCTTGGCCTATATCCCTATTGTGATATCCCCAGCATCCATCATGGATCATCCCATGAGACACCCATGGACTCACATACCCACCCACCAGGGATGATAACACCCATCACCCTCTGCCAGTCCATCAGACACAAAAGTTGCTAATCAATCCTTGATCAACTGGGCTGTAGTCAAGGTTTCATCCCTCCATGCCACCAGAGCAGTCAAGAAGCATTAAATTAATTGAGAAGTTTCAGGTGCAAATAGTTTTTCAGGTGATATATTTTGGTTGAAATGACAATGTGAACTTGACAAAGAAAGAATGTCATGATGGACATTTAGCAGAATATCAGAGACAAAAGAATGGAGAGTGATTACCCTAACTGCTAGAGGGGTTCCAACAGTGATAGAAGAGAAAAAAGACAATAATGGCATAGTTGTGGTAATAATGGGTATTTGGCAGTGGAGAAAGATTATACTGGCATGTATTTATATTTTACCTAAAACTGTTACTATTGAGCTTAACAGAATTTTGGGAGAAATAATACGTTTTCAGTAGGTGTGGACTGGCACCTGATTTGCTATAGTGAGGATCTACTGGGGGACCTAAAAGGGAAATAAAACAAAAGAGTTTATTTTTCTGAAATGATATATGAGAATGGTTTGCATGGAAGATGTAAATTCAGTGGCAGAAACCCAGACAGAATTTGTGTATGATTCTCCATGCCACAATAACTGTGTTAGACTGGATAGAAATTATACCTCACAGGAGCATGTGTACTTAATTAAAAATGTTGACACATATCCAGTAAATATTTCAGATCATGCAACAATGAAAACTAAGACATAGATGCAAGGTAGTGAAGTAAAAAGGAGACACTGGTGTTTTTCTATTTATCTGTTCAAGAAAGAATTTAAGGAATAGGTAATAGCTATGATTCAAAAGTTATTAGAGTACATACAAATGTATAATAAAACAATGTCATCAGAACTACTACAGCACTCACTCTATACAACTTAAAAAAAACATTTGATGTTAATAGTTTCATTGAGTCCTGAATGGCAGTCTGCCTTCACCTTCAGCTGCCATTAAGTTTCTTTTTGTTCCAATTTATTTTTAAAGTCACAACCTCTTAATTCAATATGTACACTGTCTAAATCATAAAACAAAACCTTTTTAAAACTTAAACAAGCTTCAGAATATTTATAAAAGGCATTTTAACATCCTGAACTTTAATAGCATACAAATTCTCTTTTGTCTGCTTATGTAAAGACCTCGTGGTCATACCAATATAAGATGTTGAACAGTGTGAACAAATATCAGTACGCTACACCTTTAGACTGACAGTTGAAATGTTCATAACTACCAAAGGTCCTTTTACAATGTGAAATATATAAGGTCCTTCATAAATAAATTGGCATGCAAGACAAGAATTATATTTGTATGTCCCTTTGGGTTTGTTGATTTTTCAGTTTGTAACAAATTTTTAATACTAACGTTCTTTCTTATGAACAAAATTTAGGTTCAGAACCTACCACTTCAAATAATGCTTTATTCTCTTTGATAATTTTCCAATAATTTTAAAAAAAATTCCCAAATGCAGTAATTGTCAATAGACATATCTAAAATGCAAATTGGATACTAAATTAGATGTTTTAATAAAATAAGTGGAAAAGATTCATCCCTCTTAGTTTAAATCTCTTCAGATGTTTTGATTAGAATTTTTTATCATAACCTCTTTGTTAAAACAATCTTATAATAAGCAGAGTCACATTCAGGAAATCTGAATCTTTTGAAGTTAACCTAGAGGCCCTAATAAACTGGCCTCTAGGTATATTAAGTTTCATAAAGAGAAGATGCTATCCTCTGAAATGTAAATAAATATTGGAAAATGTTTTCCTATGAACTTTACTTTCAAAGAGTTTATTATGAACTTTCCATTCTAAAATTATGCTTAAAAAGGTGACTGGTGTATCCTATTCCTTTAACTTGGAACTGGAATTTGGTTTTCAATCAAGAGTTGAGGAACATTCTAAGGTATCATCCATCTATTGTTTTTAGTAAAGGAAAAAGCATAAACAGTCTTTTGGAAAGTAATATATGTACACTTTATACTAGCAGAGGCAACAACCGCATTTTTCACATGTAGGCATTGCAAGCACTGCAGGTTTATACACAAGGGTCCATATATTACAATGAAGGAGTATGATAAGACCCTAGCCTGTCCCAATAGATGTAATTGTGACACCCCTGGGGTGATCTACCTTGCTGAATGCTCTGTTTGTGATGCATTCTATGTTTGAAAAAGACAACAGGAAGTTAAAGGACAGAATTTGGGAGCACGTTTATGATATCAAAAAGAATAAGACAACCAATTACTGGAAAAGACACCAGACACAATGTACAGCTTTTAAGAAGTTTGTGTTTTTTTTTTCATCTACAGGGTTGCCATTAGTGACATGGGGTGTGATTTTGGTGCTTTACTGGAATTTAAGGAATTAATTTAGCAATTGAGACTGAATGCCATAGTTTATCCTGATCTTAATGATAGTGTGTCAGTTCTGAGCTTTCTGAAATTAAAAGACAACTTATTATAGGGTCAATTTTGACACCCCCCCCCTTGATGGAATCTAGTCTGGTGTTAAGGGGTAGTTTACTTGTCACTGAGGAGTATTTTTTCATACTTTTTCATATTATTTTATTATTTTTCATATATTTTGTCACAATTCTCATATTTCTATATCTTTTATATGAGTGTACAGTTGACCATTCTAATCATTTTAGTTTGCTAAATGGTTGGTTATATATTTATATATATATATATATATATTTATTTTATTTTTATTTTTATTTTATTTTACATTTGTTAACCGGGATAGTCTGACTGGATACATGTCCATTTTCAGCGGAGGCCCGGGGAGAAAAGCTCCAAACCAGTACAACATTTTAATAAAGTCACAGATTCATTTACAATTCACAGCACAAAAAACTATTACTTATTCCATAATTATTGTTCAGGATGATCTAGAATAGACATAATAAAGAAATATGCAGTGACAGCCAGGTACCTAAAAACTATGTGAAACAGAGAATTAGCTAGCCAGGGTTTAGACAATGGCAACTCCGTATTGATGCCAGGTGTGGTTTAAGTTTAGCTGTAAACTGATTTAAAGAGGAGAGCGAGGTAATATCAGGGGGAAGTTTGTTCCAAGTTCTCCCTGCAGAGTTGGTGAGGAGGGAATCACCAGCTATATTTTTAGTTTTGCATGTCTGGATAAGGAGTCGGCTGGATGACCTCAGAGGTCGAGGGTTATTACAAGGGGTAACCAGTTTTTTGAGTGAAGCTGTGTAGTCGGGGTTGTATATTATTTTGTGTGTCAGAACTAGTAGGTTATAAGAAATTAGGTTAGGTAGCTCAAGCCAGTTAAGCTGGGTTAGATTGGTGCAATGATGGGTCCTGAAAGGTGACCCAGTAACAAACCTGGCGATATGATTGTAGCAGATGGAAAGTTTGTTCATGACAGTTTTACTAATATTGTGAAGTAGAGGGGACGAATACAAGAGTGTGGAGAGAAGGTGAGTTTGGGCAATGGCAGTTTTGGCTTGGGGGGTCAAAACCTTTTTATTCTATATAACGAGCCTAATTTCTTATTGATAGTTTTGATCATTTGGTTTACATGTATATCAAATTTTAGGTTGTTGTCAATAATTACCCCTAGTAATTTAGTAGAGAGGTCCGGTGAGATTATGGTCCCATCCTTGGAATGGATCGAAAAGCAGATGGGGCTAGACCTTTGTGTAGGAAGAAACAGCAGCATTTTAGTTTTTTTGGCATTAAGTATCAGGCGACGGCTAGAGAGCCAGTTTTCTATTTTGCTAAAAGTGGTCTGGGTTGTTAATTGTAGCTCTGTGAGGGTTGTGCCAGAGCAGATCAGCGTGGAGTCGTCTGCATATTGAATACAACTGGCGTTAGGTATGACAGTGTTTAAGTCATTGATGAAGATGGAGAATAACAGTGGTCCTAAAATGGATCCTTGTGGGACTCCCAGAGTATTGGGTAGTAAGGTAGAGAGCTTAGTCTGCCATAAAACTGCCTGTTTTCTACCATTTAGATAGGAACTAAACCATTGAAGGACTATAGTATCCAGACAGAGTGATTGCAGAGTGTTAATTAGAAGTTTGTGGTCCACCATATCGAAGGCTTTGGACAGATCCAAGAATAGTGCAGAGGAAATATTGTTATTATTACGATAGGTGTTTATGGTATTAGAGAAAACAAGTAGGGCTGAGGTAGTACTGTGGAGAGGTCTGAAACCATGTTGAGTGTCAGCCAAAAGGTGGTTGATGAGTAGGTGTTGCATAAGCTGTTTCTGAACACATTTTTCCATTATCTTTGATAGAGGGGAAAGTATAGATATAGGCCTGTAATTAGAGAGCTCTGTGGAAGTGCCACCTTTGTGGAGAGGTATTACATAGGATACCTTCCAGATATCAGGAATTTTTGCCTCTGCTAATGAACGATTGATAAGTAGTGACACAGGGTAGGCAATGGCCTCAGCTGATTTTTGCAAGTATTCAGCTGGAAGTTGGTCAGCTGAGAGTGTGGTGGGTTTTAGTTTTCTGATTAATTTATAGATAAATGACGTAGCTACAGGTTGAAAGGTAAATGAAGGGAGATTTTTATAGGTGGGAGTATCTTGGCTGTAGGAGCTGAGTGGCAGTTGATTAGAAAGGGTTTGGATTGTCTCGGTGAAGAAACGGTTAAAGCTGTTGGAGACTACATCCGAGGGTTTATCGATGAGTGTGGCTGGGACAGGGGTGGTAAAGTGACCAGGGTGAAGAAGATTGTTTAATCCAGCCCAGAATTTTTGTGGACAGTTTTGATGTTCTGTCTGCAATTTACAATAGTATTGTTTTTTGTCAAGTAAGATTTGTCTTTTGATTTCGTTCCTAAGTTGTCTGTAGTTAATTTGGTCACGAGGGAGTTTAGTGGGTCGCCATACAGACCAAGCTTTATTTCTAAGATTAATTTTGAGCCTGGTCTCTTTAGAAAGCCAAGGAACATCTACTGTCTTAGTTTTCTTTGAACGAATGGGAGCATGAAAATTAAGAATTTCTAGGAATTTTTTGTTAAAGTACTGGACTGCTTCATCTAGGGGTAGATGTTTTAGTATTGCCCAGTTGCAAGAATTTAATTCTAGTTGAAATTTGGTCAGGTCGAATTTCTTTTTATTACTGACAGATCTTAATATAGGTTGCTTTGGAATGATTATTTTGTGCTTAATTATGTAGGTGAGATGGTGGTCACTTAGGCTATCAGGGAGGGTACCAGATGTATATAGGTTAGGATGACTATTAATTAGCACCCAATCGAGTATACTCTCTTTTTGGTTAGATTTGCCTATCCTGGTAGGAGTGTTAATAATTTGCGTGAAAGAGTGTAGGTTAATATGGGTGGAAGGAGCTACTGAGGAACAGGTTGTCCAATCTATATTGAAATCTCCGAGAACTAAGGTTTCTTGAGGGAAGTGGCTTGATATCCAGTGAAGGGTGGCTTCAAGAGTATCTATGTTATTACCTGGGGGAATATAAACACAGATTATATAGATAAATTTATTAATGTTAATTTGTAGTTTGGAAGTAAGGATTTCTGCATTGTTAATCTGAGGTGGTTGTATGACATCTATGGATACGGTTAGATCGGATTTATAGAGTATGGCTACCCCACCCCCTTTTCTGGAGATTCGGTCTCTCCTAAATATATTGTACCCTGGGATTAGGATTTCATTATCAGTAGTGGTGGGTTTTAACCATGTTTCAGTTAGGCACAAGATCTCTGGGGAGAGGTCAGCCATGAGTGCATGAAGTTCCTGTACCTTGTTGTTGATGCTTCTAATGTTCAGATGACAAGTAAAAAGAGAATTTATAGGGCGAGTGATAATAGGGTTGGAACTAGGGTCTATGAGAAGGGAAGAATGCAAGTCAGTGTTGGTTGGGCCAGGGTTGGGGTGTATGTCCTCATGTGGTAGTAGATTAGGTCTAAGTTTGGAAATAAGTTTCAGAAATTTATCTACAATTTTGTGAATATACTTCAGTTTGGGGCTAATATTTTTTGAGGTATTTGGAAGTGGAGGCAGCGAGTAAGAAGTTGTGTTCACCCAAGTACCATGAATATGATAAAAGTTTAGAAGTTTGGTTTCACAAGTGTTGGTCTCAGCCGAAGAAATTGAGAACCCTAAAAGAGTTTGGGTTTCATACAAGGTTGTGAGATAAGAGGTTACTAGTAATGGTGCTAGAATAAAGTACCACATCTCTATGGATTTGTGGAAATGGGCCCCTAAAAATACACTTACAGGTGATATGGAGAGAATGGGTAGCTATGATGTAAGAGAGTGGAAAAGAGGGCGGGTGTGGGTGGGTGCAAGATGAGGAATAGCAAGAGATTGGGTGAGGGGATTGATTAGTAAGCAGAGGTGATTGGAGCAGATGCTAGTGGGTGTGTTTTTTTGGATATAAATGTAGAGGTAGTGGGGGCGGGTGGGATATGGGGGCAGGGAGGAGAGCGAAGAGAGCCCGAGCGTAGCGAAGCATGGGCTAAAGCAGTCCTCGACTTTTACTATAGCGTATAATCTCCACTGGGTATGTAGCCTCGTGATATCATTTTGAGGAAAAGTCCAATTTGTAAGTATTTTCCAGTGATTTTGGGGACTATGACACTGAATGTGTAAGGCTTCCCAGGAAAGTATCTGTGGAGGAATTTTCAATTTAGCGTGTTTCCAGGGGGGAATCTTTAATACTGAGGTAGCCGTGGATCCTATGCAGCAGCTGCCAGATAAAGTATTTAAAACTATTTGACCACCTTATCACAAATAGTGAAGAGCAGCAGCTTCGCTCAATTTTCAGCAGGGGGTGGATTATTCCTTCCTATTCAAGGTACATATGGGAGCTTGGTCTCGAGGGAGCCACCTAGGAGGAAAAGAGGGAGGCCAGGAGGAAAATTAGGAAGCAGAAATAAAATATAACATAGTTCTGTACTGTCACCAAGACATAATTTTTACTCAGAAAATAACCACAATTTACTGCCAAAAACCAGGTAGCAGAATAAGCATAGAACACTGCTTCTAACTCTAAGTATAGTCGCTAGAATTACTTATGCTAGCAGTTGCAGTAGCGACCTTAAAATAACCCTAATTATAAACACTAATCTTAAATACGTTACAGATAGCGACAACACTCTTGAAATTAGTTCTACCCTGATCAACTCTACACTGCCGTCGCAAGACTAAGTAAGTGCATATCCAGCAGAAATGGCCAAGTAACTTTTCAGAGAGAAGATTGTTAACTCGTAATGTTTTCTGTAACATAGATCAATGTTCAACTGTATGGGCAGGCCCTGAGGCTCACTATTAGCTTGTTAACAAATTCACAATGTAGCCAAGCGAGCTGATGTGAAACGAGTAAAAATGCTAGTACAGAGAGCAGCAGCTTTATAGCGATACTATCGCAACAGCGATGTATCGCTAGTTCAGCAAATAACAAGTCACAGGATACATCAGACTTTTCTAGGCAAAGTTATACAAAATAAATGAAGAAAAAACAGTGATTTAGTCTAGTTAAAGCTGATTACAACATACCAAGTTGGGTGGGGATGCTACCTATAGGATCCAGGTACTCCACAGGTTTAAAAATGGCGGGTTTCTGTAGGATTATTTGAAACCTCGCTTGTGGGGGAGGAGTTCATGTATTCAGCTGTAGCGGGGCTAAAGCAGTCCTCGACTTTTACTATAGCGTATAATCTTCACTGGGTATGTAGCCTCGTGATATAATTTTGAGGAAAAGTCCAATTTGTAAGTATTTTCCAGTGATTTTGGGGTCTATGACACTGAATGTGTAAGGCTTCTCAGGAAAGTATCTGTGGAGGAATTTTCAATTTAGCGTGTTTCCAGGGGGGAATCTTTAATACTGAGGTAGCCATGGATCCTATGCAGCAGCTGCCAGATAAAGTATTTAAAACTATTTGACCACCTTATCACAAATAGTGAAGAGCAGCAGCTTCACTCAATTTTCAGCAGGGGGTGGATTATTCCTTCCTATTCAAGGTACATATGGGAGCTTGGTCTCGAGGGAGCCACCTTATCACAAATAGTGAAGAGCAGCAGCTTCACTCAATTTTCAGCAGGGTTGGATTATTCCTTCCTATTCAAGGTACATATGGGAGCTTGGTCTCGAGGGAGCCACCTTATCACAAATAGTGAAGAGCAGCAGCTTCGCTCAATTTTCAGCAGGGGGTGGATTATTCCTTCCTATTCAAGGTACATATGGGAGCTTGGTCTCGAGGGAGCCACCTTATCACAAATAGTGAAGAGCAGCAGCTTCGCTCAATTTTCAGCAGGGGGTGGATTATTCCTTCCTATTCAAGGTACATATGGGAGCTTGGTCTCGAGGGAGCCACCTTATCACAAATAGTGAAGAGCAGCAGCTTCGCTCAATTTTCAGCAGGGCGTGGATTATTCCTTCCTATTCAAGGTACATATGGGAGCTTGGTCTCGAGGGAGCCACCAAGTTGGGTGGGGATGCTACCTATAGGATCCAGATACTCCACAGGTTTTTATATATATATATATATAGAGAGAGAGAGAGAGACATAGCTACACATTTACCTTTTTTTTTTATCCATGGTCCTAATGCCTATAAACAATTCTTAAGTTTTTATATGTACGTCTGAATATACAAAGTTACTTGCAAAGGTTTTTTTAGATAATCATTTTATAAATTGGTTTTTAAATTGGTTTTTGATTTGTAATCAACAAGTAATTATTCATGAGGAGGTAGATGTAATGGGTCAATTTGCAACTAAATTTGTATATAAATTGGTGGTTTTGTTACTTGTTATTAACTCTGATTGTCTGTGTATTGGACGAAACTGCTAAATTATAACAAGGTTTCCTGTGCTGCTAGGGAATTATTAAAGGTATGCGAATACATTCCATTGGGTATCTCATCCTTATTTTATGGTTCCTTTTTGACAAACTGTGTTTAAACAGAAGAATCAGGCAGGATTGTCCTTATTCCTCTTGCTTATTTGCTTTATGTTTAGAGAGACTTGCAAATTCAAGGATATAAGTGACATGGTAAACATGAAGAGTCTGCTTTATCTGAAGATTATATTATGTTGTACTTTATAAATCCAGAAATGACATTTTGATGTTGTGAAATAATTTTGAGACAATTTCATGTATTTTAAGGATATAAAATAACAGAAGATAAAACAAAGGCTATGCAGTAAACTATGTGCCCACACATGAACTGGTCATTGATTCCCGTACTTATGAGGACATAAGATGATGTGTTTAGGTGTATTGATTAAAAGGGATTGCAGTATAGTAGCCAAGGATATGTGAGAAGAGCATAAACAAAAGATAATACAAAGGCTGAGAATCTCAAAGCTCTTGAGTCTACATATGGATGGTAAAATACAAGCAGTGAAAATGTTTCAAGTCCATTTAGTTTTGTTGCAGGTCTGTCATGTTATTATGAACTTAATTTTAAGGATTTTTTTATTGGACTTTATTTGGGAGAGGAAGAAATACTGAGATAAGTGGGATAAGTTGAATCCCCCATAGAAAAGGTGTTTTCAGATTACCATTTTTGAAAGGATACTTTAGAGCTACACAGTTATAGCTCATACGCATAAGACAAGCAGGAGTTTATAAACCAACCTGTAAAGAGGTGACAGTGGAATGGGAGGTAAATTCAAAAAGTAAGGCAAGAGTAAATTTTTGGATGCAAGTCTTTAAGGAGAATAACACAAAAAATACAAAAATTATATTCATAAAATAGCATAAAGTATGCTAAGAACTAAGCCAAAACATTAATGGAGCAAGAAGATTTTGCCAATAGGGATGACTGCAATTAGGGGTATAGAAAATAGGCAAAAAGGGGCAGGAATTTATTAGAGAAAATTAGCAAAGGTACCAAGATACTGAGAGCAGATAACTAAGGATGGAAAGGTATTATTGTGGGATAAGGCTAAGCAGAAGTTTGGACTGGAGGTTAGAAACTATCTTCCCTGCCAGGGATTGCATGGATTGATAAAGTATATGCATAGAAAAAAAGGAATAGAGGAATGCTAAGTGAAAGACCACCTGTGGTAGAGTTTTTAGTCTAGAGCAGAAGTTGCTGTTACAAAAAGGTAATTAGGAGTACATGCAAAATACTATATGAAAATCATAAGAATCAGTCAGAGATTAGGAAAGAACGGGAAGAGAAAGAGAGAGAGAATGAAAAAGCAATATGTAAAGGAACGATGGGGGTACATCTCTATGGGTCCCAAATAATCAACAAATTCCAGAATATGTAGGATTTTTGCTTGAAAGTATTTGCATAGGAATTTTTATACCCCAAACAGACTTTACAGATATTTTTGTATCAGGAAGAAAATAAATGGTGGTGGTGTGATGGGAAAGAAAGAGGTAATTGGGAACATGCTTTTTGCGAATGCAATGAATTGGAAGATTTCCAAAATTCCCCAAACAGCAATTTGTTAGAAATGCTGGGGGAATATATGGTGGTAAGTAAGGAAGTGATTCTTTTGAACTAGGCTATAGGATCTGAATTTCCAAGATGTAGTGCAACCTTATTAAGTTTAATGCTATTGGCTGGCAAAAAAGCAATTAATAGAAAATGGAAATCAAACTCTAAGCTGAATGTCATTGAAGTGATGTATTTTGTACAGGGGATAAAAAAACTGGAAGTAGGATCTTTAGAACACCACAGGAGGAAATTACATAGAAAAAATGGAATTTGTAGGAACAGTACATGCAGAATGATGTTTAGGAAAAGGAGTGAAGTTTAAGAGAAGGCAGAAATTAAGCAATTTATGTACTGCTGGAGAGAATGATATATTATTAAAATAATAATAATAATCAATGAAAACATTGAAAACGTTAATATAGTTTGTTTTCTTTTCAATTAATGCATTTATAACTACATCATTATTTAAGGTGTAGTAATTTAAAATGATTAAAAACAATGTCTGTACCTACAGGAGATCAAACCTCTACAGCAGCTAAAATTCTTCCTTCTGTTATTTTTTGCAGGTTAAGCCCTCAACTTCCAGATCATCAGATAAACTAATATAAAGTGGCTTTGCATCTTTCTTGGAGTTACAGTGTAAATAACACTCTCACATTTTAGTTCTTATGGTTGGACATCACCCTCCTTTAGCCCAAACAATTAGTAACAGCAGTGATAAACTACCCATTTGGGTTCAGTGATTACTGTATCAGTAATTTTAGAAGGCTTACATTTAACCTTGCATTAAGGGAGATGTATTTTAGGAAGTTTGCAGTAGCAAGTAGGAATCCTTTTTTTATCACTTTCCTATCTCCTATACATAGCAACTAACAAATGCACTATAGTGGTTATTCACTTCTCATCACCAGTGTGAGGGCAGTCTATCCCTGTGGCATACCGACCATTTGCCAGCTGTTGGCAGTGCCAAGTCACTTCTCCTCACCTGTGTGAACGGTTCATCTTACAGTGACCATACAGAACAAATACTAAGGGGAGTAGCTCAAGAGTAGGTTGTGGCTCAGGATTGAGACTAAACCTTAGCTTTTATCTGGTAGTTCCAAACTTTCATATTAAAATGATTAAAATCTTTAGAAATAAATTGCCTTTAGCCAGTATTCATTTAAAGAAACTTTATTCAGATTAGCATTTTTGTTTTATATAAGTTCACGTCAAATAAGATTATAATTGTCAGTGGTACAGATAAAGTTGGGTCACGTGACATTGACCTCTAGTTTGACACAGACATTTACATGTGAATTAAGCATTTATTATAAGCCCCACATGTTAATGTTATTGTATAGAAATGCCTTTGCATTATCTTTCAAAAGTAATGTTAAAAAGAGTACACATCTAATTTTTTTTCTTTTTTAAACACAGTTTATGCTTTCATGTGTCTCAAGCCTAGATTGTGTCTAGAAAAAGGTCCTGGAACCTCTTCACTTTCAGAGTTAATCATTAATTAGTAAATAAATACAGGCAATGGAATTAGAAATACAATTTTCACTTAATACATATAGGATTAAGACAAACCTTGCCTTATTGAGAATCAAATATTGCATACTAAAACTATTCTACTAACACATGCAAATCAATGTGCACACACACACACACACACACACACACACACACACACGCATGCACACACACACACACACACACACACACACACACACACACACACACACACACACGCATGCACACACACACACACACACACACACACACACACACACACACACACACACACACACACATATAGATGCATGCATGCATGTACACATGCTTTTTTTCCGGATATATGCAGATGTACATACTCACAAAAATTTGCTTCCTGTTTTTGTTACCATAGCATCTGTGCCACCGTACAACATTGTGAAATTCAATATAAACTACTACCGTAAACTGTTAATGAAAACTTGACTAATGATCCCTGACTGTCTTGTGTAGAATATTACTAAATTACATGTATCATTAATAGAACAATGTATTTTGTCTTAAGATAATAGTATTGCATTGAATACAGCTTTGCAAAAATATATAAATGGCTGCCATTGCAACATTGCAACCAGTTGCAGAGGAGGAGTTCCATCCTTTTCAGATGGATCCATATGGCATAGCTAGTTTCTAGAATGTGGCAATGTCAAAAAAAACCCTTAAGGCCAGTAATTGTCAAGCTTGTGATATCTGCAGGCCTAGATATAATTCTAGCAGCAGCTACTGGAAAGAATGAATTCAGTTGGGAGATGGAGCAATTTCATTATACACATTTAGAAGCAGCTGTCTACCAGAGAGGATCTTTTACTGCTACAAAGAAAGATGACATGTGACAAAAACATCAGACCATCTTTGTGTTAAGAGGAAATGAAGAATGACTTGATTATTTGAAGTGTAATTTAATAATCTTTGTTGTACTTTCACGAGAACAATGTGTGTTACTCCAGCAGAATTTATTCATTATGTAGCATCATTTTTGGAATACGTTTTTTTTTTCATTTTTTTTTTTTTTTGTATATTATTCTTTCTAACTTTTCTAAAATTCTTTCCTATCTTTTTGCCTTCTATGCTCTGGATTAGTACATATTTTTGAGTGTATATGAATGCATATTTTTCTGTTGCTGCTTTATATATCAGTTAATCCAACTGGCTAGAGAGGTTGTTTATTTGCAGATTACATTAATTATTTGATTCATACTGATTCATATTACTATAACAAATTTGAGAAACATTTATTATTTTTATTCCATACGAAGGGAGCATATTTGAATTCAAAAATGTTTAATGAGGTTTATCATGCAAAGGAAGAACATGGTAATACTATTACAAGAAACTAATCTAGATGACAGAGTTAATTTAAAATGAAATATGGATGGATTAAGCAGACACAAATAAGTAATCACATGGTGTTTTGATTTTGATTAAAGATTTTTGTCCATAAGATGCAGCAGATATTTTGGTATGTTGGGTCAAACACTAGCCCTCTTGGGATATAACAAATTCAAAATAATAAGTGGATCTGCCCATGCTTCATTCATGAAATGTTTTTGACTGAACTCTCATCTGGGTTGCAGTTTTTAGGGAATATATTGCAGTTGTTACATGGTGAGTGGAATGTTGTATTAGCTCTAACTGGGTAGATTATGTCCTTTGTATACAATTTACCAATTAAAAGTAAAGTGTTCTATCTATATTTATTCAGGATGAAAGATCGATATCTCTATGATATATGGGAAACCATAATCCAAAAGCAAGGCATACAGTGTGTTAACTTATGCTCACATTTTTTTTTCATTTGGAACATCACATTAAGTGCATGGTAAGAAGATTTAAAAGCATATTTGTTGGCCATATTCTAAATATTTTCATGTTATATTGAATATACATGAGAAAACTGGCAATGCTGGATTTGTATAAACAAAATTACATATGAATTGGTTTAAGATTGAACAGTTTAGTATACATATTCATGATACAATACTGCAGTTTTGATCAGAAAACTGAAATTGTAGTGTACGAATTACATTAAATGGGATATTATTTATCATTATTTATTTGCAATTGTTTACCGGGATGGTCCACTGGACCAAAAAGTACTCATTTTCAGTGGAGGCCCAGGGAGAAATGCTCTACATACAAAAGAAATTTAAATACAATCATATTTTCTACATACATAGAGAGATAACAACTTAAAAACACAGACATACAATCTTATCATAAATTTCTAGCTAGAATAATATACAAAGTACAATATATCATCTTCTTTGGATAGTGTAGAGTGAAGACAGCAAGAGATAGCTGCATAACTGCTAAGTAAAGGGGAGAAAATATTTGTGAGATCAGGTAGGGGAAGATGCTCTGTAGTGGTAGCCACATGTACATTTCCATAGGGCTAAGAAATGCTGTTTTAGAGTCTTTTTGAAGGATATGTGATTGGAAGTAGTTCTGATAGAGCTGGATAGGGAATTCCAAGTTTTAGTAATGGTACATGAGTAGAGAGATTGACCAACTGCTAGACTGGGTATTTGCACTTTTAGAAGGAATTGATTTTCAGATCTGAGTTATCGGGAGGGCTTATGGAGCGTAAGCAGTGAGGTGAGGGATGGACAATTGGAAGGTTTGGTAATGATATTGTGAGCTGTGGTTAACTGCAAGTAGGTCAGAGATGGGCAAGTATGAGCCATTTCAGTTTGCGTAGGGAGATGCAGTGATGGGAGGAGTAAGTTTTGTTGGTAGCAAACCTGGAAACTTTGTTATAACAGGACTCGATCTTGGATTTTAAGGAGTTTTCAATGTTAATGAACAAATGGGCATTGTATAAAAGTGAACGAAGCAAATAGGATAGTGCAAGGGTTTGTCTAGCAGTGGGTGTAAGGTACAATTTATGCTTATAGAGGGTGCCTAGTTTCTAAGTTTTTTTTTATGCAGTTTTGGATGTGTAGATCAAAGGTTAAGTGTTCATCTATTATAACGCCTAGAAGTTTAGTTTGTGATACTGCTCTAATGCAGGTTTTGTTTTCAGAATATATATTAAAATCTGCTCTATTTAGGAGTGGTTGGTTTTTTGGAGGTGAATAGAAGCAGGTTAGTTTTGCTGGGGTTAGGGGCAAGATGGTTGTTATTCGTCCATTCCTCAGTAATTGAGAAAGCATGTTGGGTCCTAGCTGGGAATTTGTCAGCAGAGTCAGCAATGCAGATTATGGTTGAGTCATCTGCATACTGTATTACAGTATTTAGAGGGAGGGTGAAGTGGACGTCATTAATGAATATGCTAAAAAGGAGAAGTCTCAGTATGGATCCTCGGGGAACTCCTGTGTGTATATTGAGGAATGGTGAGAAAGAGTGGAGCCATTTGGTGGCTTGCTGCCTGTTGGTTAGATAATCAGAGAACCAGTTAAGATTGGGGGGATGACATTCCCAGATTGGATAGCTTTGCCAGGAGTAAGGGGTGGGATATGGTGTCAAAGGCTTTGGAGAGGTCCAGAAAGAGAGAGGAGACAATTTTTTCAGTGTCCCTTGCTTGGGTCACAGTGTCTAGGAATGATAGGAGTGCAGTGGTGATACTGTGATATGGGTGGAATCCATGTTGGGATGGGGATACTATCTTATTTTCTGTTAGGAAATTTAGGAGCAGAGCATGGATGCATTTCTCTGTGATTTTGGATAGTGTGCAGAGTATTTCAATTGACTGGAAATTGGTTAAATCTTTGTTAGGGCCACCTTTGTGAAATGTGAGTATGTAACCTTTTTTCAGATTACAGGTATATGAGACTCTTGGAGGGATCTGTTGATTAGTATGCTAATGAGGTAGGCTATATATTTGGTGGACATTTGTAAGTAATCTGGGGGTAGATTATCCTGGGCAGTTGTACAGGGTTTTAGTTTGAGTAGTAACTTGTGAATGGTAGCTGTAGGGATAGGTGAGAAGGAAAAGCAAGCATTGGGGTGGTTGTGTGAAGGTTACATGAGTGTGTGCTTGCTAGCTTTAGAATTTGCTTGTGGGAAGGTGGCAGAGAGTTTGGAGATGGTGTCTATAAAGTGTGTGTTGAAGAGGGTTGCTGTTTCATTGGGGGATTTGTTTGCATGTAGGCATGGGTTGCATTTGCTACCTGGATGCAGTAAACTAGAGATGGTACCCCATAATTTCTTAGCATTGTTTATGTTTTGGTTTTGAGGTGTGAGGCAGAAGTTTTTCTTACTTCTGATTATGAAGTGTTTGGCTTGTTTTCGGAGTTGTTTAAATTCTAGGAAGTGAGCAGGATTTTTGGTTTTATGCCAGAGTTTCCATGCTCTATCTCTGTTTATCATAAGTAGTTTTCTAGCTCTAGTTAGCCAGTTAGCATGGTTAGTTCTGATTTGTTTTACTCATAGAGGAGCTAAGTTATTTAGAATATTTAAAAATGTAGTATTGAAGAGTTCAACTGCCTCATCTAAGGGTAGCACTTTTAGGGCACTCCAGTCTATTTGTAGGAGGATGTTATTTAAAGTTTCTGGGCTGAATTTGAATAGGTTCCTGGTTAGTTTATTCTGGTGGGTATTGTGGGTGGGGGAGTATTTCCAAAGTATATAAACAGGTAGGATATATTTAAAGTGACAATATATTGTCATACGAAAACATATATTCTAGCCAAGGTGATACCTTATGAAATCAGATAAATGTAGTAGATCAATATATTAAGGAAAGTATTAACAGCTAGTTATGATAAGTATATACAGATCTGGGTGACTAAGGCATTAGAAAGAAAGCTCATTATCCAGTCATTAGAAAAAGAGAAAAATTACAGTTTTAAAATGATAGACCTTTTTTGGCAGGTCAGGGAGAAAACATCCCAATGTTTGCCCTACTATTTTCATAATTATGTGTTATAAATATATATACTGATAATGGGAATCTGTTTTTTTTTGGTTTTGTTCAGGAGATTGTAATAATAAATGGGTGTGTGACCTTGCATTGTTGTAAGTAGGCTCAATTACACACCTAAGCTCATATACCTGATGTTAAAAGTGTAACTCTCTTTGCCTGATATAAAACATGCAACTAATTCACTTAAACTAAATAAAACATCATACCATAATGGCTATATTCTAGAATTGTATAAAATCTATATAGATGTGTTAACTCCAGATATAATGCCCAGGATGGACTATATGTAATTCAGTACATATATTTCATGCAAGAGTCTGAACTGGTACTGATATCTAAAGATGAGAAAGTAAGTGATAAATTAGAACATTTTTATAGCAATCTCAGTTTTAAATACAGGTTGCATAATTATCTCAAAACCTATGAATTAACACATTATTGAGCATTTAGATACAAATTGATTCCAATTCAGTTTGGATTTTGCTCTAGCTGATCAACATATTAAGGATTTAGATAAAAATTCTGATTACAGCTGAATTTGGATTTTGAAATGGTTGATCGATGTATAAGGGTAATAAAGTATGATGCTATATAGAACATAGTAAACATGTTTTTTTTTTAGCCTGTAATTTTGACATTTGATGTAGCTAAGACTTTTCAGTTCATCAACTCAAACTTCTCATTCCTGTGTTTTTCCTATTATAATATTCCTCTAAATTTAATATAAATAATTCATTTACCTTTTAAGGGGGTTCATATTACATTATCGAATTGTTAAAAGTTTGAATGTTATATGGTCGAACCCATATGATCGAACTTTTAACAATTCGAAAATCTAAAAAAAATAAATAAACACAAAAAACCTACCTGACCGTTTTAAGCAGTGCACCCCCCACACCCCCTGCTCTTTAAATATACCAACTCTGAGATTGCACTACAGTGCAGGAAAGGGAACTCTTCCCATTCCGTATTGTACAGAGATCTCCATTGAAACGTTCGAACTGTTAAAAGTTCGATCATATGGGTTTGACCACATGACGTTTGAACTTTTAACAATTCGACAATGTAATATGTACCCCTTTTAAGGTTATATATGTTCACTTAATGAATAATGGTAGACTAAACAGTTTAGAATAGCATCTGGGATTTCACAAGAATGCACATTTTGCCCTCCTTGTTTGCAATAGCAATTAGTCTGCTGTTACATAAGTTATAAAAATAAGTTCAGAAATTGATACAGACAGCTTTCATCATACATCTCTTGTAAATGCAAGATGAGATAATAATTGTTCCAGAAAATGATTATAAATATATGGTGAAAATGCAAGACACTTTTATCCATGTGCATGGCAAAATACATTATAAAATAAAATTTAATAAATTAGACTGTTTGCTGTTTACAAAGGGACACTCATCATTTTGCAACTGTACTAATTCCTGTGATTTTCAAGTTGAAGTTTTTATTCATGATTTATGCAAGTCAATATAATAAGACAGGGTAATCTCTCTCACTACATATATAATTATATACAATACTTTGAGACTAATAAGTTTAACAATGTTGTGTATTTTTTATGTCTCCACTTTGTCTCTCTTTCAACTAACATTTTGTATGCTTAAACATTTCTTCATTGTTTAATTAGTATGTTTTTCCCCCCTGGCCTCCATTGAAAATGGGCAATCTTGCCCAGTCAGACTTACCCTGTAAACAAATGTAAATAAATACACATATATATATATATATATATATATATATATATATATATATATATATATATACACACACACATATATATATATATATATATATATATATATATATATATATATATATATATATATCTACACACACACACACACACACACACACACACACACACACACACACACACACAGACACACACACACAACAATTTGACATTGATGACATTGACTGACGGTGTAATTATTAAATATAGCAAATATGCAAGTATTATTCAATAACTGGGGTAGGGAATTTAATGAAAATGGGTGTTGTTGATTGACAATATTTTCATTGTAAATTTTACTGGCTGCTCTTGATAATAGTTTGTATAATAAGCAAAGCATACGTTTTCATATTTTTATAGAAGGGTCTCCTAGCATTACATAGTCCATAATTACTCTATCAGCGAGTCAAGATCGGTTTTCATTCCCAAACATACAATTGTATGCAGATGTACAGGTATATTTATAACTTTGCTACAGTATCAGAAAGGTTATGTGTTTAGTACTGTAAGAAAGACTGCATGAAAGTCTAATGCTATTACTGCACGAGTATTCTATAATGAGTATTACAGTTTTTTTTTTTTTGTTAGAACAATATTATATAAAATTTAAGGGTTATGTAGTATCATTATTCATATGTTTGTTTAGGTTTACTATCATAAGTGCGAATTGCACTCGTACAAATATTAGTTAGTCGAACTGGCAATGTAGCATAATTGTTATGTCGAACATCCACAAATCGAATCTCAAAAGTACGACTGCTATAGTGAAGTCGTAGTAAAGTATTCGACGTTAAGTGTGCGACAATAAAGGTTGTCGCACATTCATATACGTGGATAAACATACAGCGTTAAAATTGTGGATGTTAGCACATGTTGTGCATGATCTGGATATTACGTTTATCAAATAAATCACAATGCAGTCATCTTCACAGGTAAAGTATCAGAGATTAATATGAAGATGTGTATTGTGAATAGCATAGCGATATTATATATTGTATGTGTACATTCCGCTTTGCGTGCATCTCATGTTATGTTTGATTACATAGTGCTAACATAAGTACAGGTATCTCTAAGGGAATAAACACGTTGTGTATCTTATTGTGTACTCGGGATTAAAAGAGATAGTTACACTCAGTAAAGTATATAATGCTATTTACAGTTGTGATAAGAAGTAGTTGTGAATAGGGTATCATGCAAAATATATGTGTTTTGGCAGGTAAATGACGGACAGCAAAATATGTTATATCCTGGAAAATTGCGTTCAGTATATGGTACAGTCGCATCTCAAAAGGGGAAACAAATGTTGGTAATTGACGGCTATATATATTATTTAGAGAAGAAGGTTGGTGATAGGAAGTATTGGTGCTGTTCCATGAAGCAAACTGAGAAATGTAAGGGAAGATGTATAACAGAGGCAGATGCTAATGGTGAAATGTTGTTGAAAAGTACAGACCATTTTCACGCACCTAACACAGGCAAACAAGATTGTCTTAAGGTGAAAGAAGCAATAAAACAAAGAGCCACAAATTCCACAGATGATCCTTGCAGAGTAGTGTCAGAGGTGTTGGCGACATGTTGAACAGATGTTACAGTTGATCTACCTAACACTAATGCCTTGAAGCAAGTAGTTGTGCAAACAAGAAATAAAATTAGAGCGACTGCATACAGTGAATGTACTACTTTAAGGGAACTCCCAAGTGACATGATACCAATTAAGAGTGGTAGTTTTATAGTTCAACATGCTGGGGAAGAAGTCAATTCTAACCAAGTAGTCATTATTAGCACTGTAAATAACCTTAAGGTACCGTGTAACGCTGCTTTCCTAATGGTTGACGGCACTTTCCCTATCCGTACTTCAGAGTTTAAGCAGATATACAGCATACACTGCCCACTAGAGCATGGTGAACACAGGAAAACTATACCCTTAGTATATGGATTGCTTGCCTCCAAAACAGAATCATGTTATAATTACTTTTGGGATACTGTTATGCAGTTATGTGCACAACAGACTCTCACTTTAGCACCACAGATGATATTAAGTGATTTTGAGAGGGGAGCGGTGAACGCGATAATACGACACTTTCCAAATTCACTAGCCAAAGGCTGCTGGTTTCATTTTTGCCAAATAATATGGCGACAAATACAGAAACTACATCTAGCTGCTGACTTCAGACAGTCTAGGGAATTTTCTGTACTATGCAAGGAATTACCGGCATTAGCGTTTTTGAAGCCCGAAGATGTTGTACCTACTTTTAATGATATTGAATGTGAAATGCCTGAAAATGGACAATCATTATGTGTTTATTTTAAAGAAAACTACTTATTTGGTAGACCTAGGAGATATGGCATGAGAGGTTGTACAACGGAAAGAATACCACCGTTATTTGACCTTTCTTTTTGGAGTCATCATGACACATGTACAGAAGGGTTTCCAAGGTCACAGAACATGGTTGAAGGTTGGCATCGGCGCCTTCATAGTCTACTGGGGAGGAAAACATTATATATGTACGATATATTACATGCTATACAATTGGAACAAAATCATGTAGAAGACCTATTATCGCGCTTACTACTTTGTTTACCACCTTCACCAAAACGAAAACGTCTACTGGACAGAGAAGAAGCATTTAAAAAGTTGTTGGATAAATGCGATACATTCACCTGTAGGGGCTTTACTACACTTGTAGCTAAACACTGTTCTTTCTAAATGTGTTAGCAGACAAATGTGAGCACTTCTGGATTGCACTATAGCACAGATGTGTAGTGTGCACTGGGGAATAATGATCGTTACTTTATATGGTACATGGCACATGGGTTTTGTGTGGTTTCAATTACTTTGTTTTACATCACTAAGCAAAGGTAAAAGACATCGCAATGGTATGCAAAGCCGTACTATACTGATCGGTAATGAGTTCCTTTTTACAATGTGTGAATATTTATGAAAATGACATACATATGTCTGCGAGGTTTCAACATTATCAATAACGTTGTCGGCAAGTAGAACTTTCAAATTATAGGATTGTCGCAACTTATGTATGGATTTCACAAGGAATTACATTGTACACTGTTTCGATGTCGAAAAAAGCCGGTTTTGACAATTTCGACATTTTCGTAATTTGTAGTCACTATTATGTGCATTCGCTGTGGTGAAATGCGATATTAGAGTTCAGTTAATGCTGTATTCGAATGACTGCAATTCGCACTTATGATAGTAAACCATTTGTTTACCATAGGTTTTGTGTAAAGTACTTTATTATTTTCAAATGATTCATTTTGCAGTTACAAATTTAGGGAGAATAATTTTGAAGGATAATTTGAAAAATAAAACATTTAACAAAAGTGAATGATTATGTAAAGTATTGAGTAAAGTGCTTAAGGTGTATCTGAAGCACTTTTTTCAGATTGCTGTCTACACTGTATAGAAAAACAAACTGTGAAAGATGTACAGAATTTTAAAGCAATGCAAGAAGCATCCCATGCCTTCCTATTAAAGTTAAGTAGAGTAGAACTCAGCTTTGAATAAGACTTATTCTATAAAAACATGCATGGATTTTTGTTATGAATGCTTCAAAAAGGCATATGTATAGTCATTATGTATATACCTTTTACGCTATTAAGGTTCATGTTTATGAATTATCAAAATAATACTAAATGTTGTTAGTGCCAAGTGGAACTTACTGATTTTTTCTCTGCTGGTTGAAATGTCAAAAAGTGAAAATATGATGAGTTAGCACCCATAATTTGATTTTGAAACTGACATGAGTTAAGGAAGTTACCAACGGATATGTTATTAATTTTCATGTGAAGTATAGATTAATATTACCTTAGCCAACATGGAAACAAAGCAAAGAATATTAGATTACTGAAGAACATTTTCAACTTCCATCCTTTTCAATAGCCAAATGGTAATCTCTCTATTTATTGCACTTAACCATCCTGTGGGACCTCTGATGTACCACCTTAGTTATCCTTAAACTAACACTACCCCTTCCCCCAACCTAACCCTACACCTTAATTTAAGAAAATCCTTCCTATAATACTGCCACTATAGAAGGTACACTCAGACACACAAACACACACTAACAACACATCTACCTCTTAGCCAGCCCTGACCCTAACCCTAAAATACACACATTTGCTCACAAACATACTAAACCTGTCTCCCCACCTATCCCCAACCCTAAACCTGACTACCCCACACACACAAACACATACACCCTCACCCCTCATAGCCCACTCTCCTTGCACAATGAAACAGTCCCTTGACATTTTGAATATTTAGCTATCCGTACATTCGCTATTAAGTATCACCCCTAACATTCAACAACCAAACTGATGTTTAACTACTTAGAGCTGAGTGCCCCTCCAGGCGTTTCTGCAGTTATGTCCTACTGATGCCTCTAGGCATCAAATATTGCTTGCTCATATTTGCATTAATAATTACAAAGCCATGCTATATACAAGTTATCAGAAGATTTCATCTTAAAGCATACATGATGACAAACACAGTTTTATTGATATTTGACCTTTGTCTAAAGCAGCTAAAGAGACATTGAATATAATTTGCATACTGTTTATTTGCATTGTAATCATTTCTCTAAATATTTCAACATTCTGGTGCACACAGAACTGCATAGTCTCATATGATAGCTGAAAGCTGTATGAAGAAACTCCTGTTAGCAGTATGTATCTTACTTCAATGGCTACTGAGATATCGTAAGTTGTTTATGCAACATTGCAAAATTTATATTCACTGCCTTTATTTTGGCTTACAAAATTCAGGTTAAAGCAACAAACTGAATGAATGCCTTTAATGTAAAGATTAATTTATCTTGAATAGTTTACCACTTACAGTTTTCTAGTAACACTCATGGTTCCAGAGATATAAATATTTGTTTGAATGTAAGGTGATAACCTCATTTTTTTAAAGGCTCAACCCACACCTACTGGGAGTTAAAAGCACACTGTCAAAAGAGATGTACTGGAGGGAATGAGTTAATCAAATCAAGGGATAGATCGATAGACAGATGCATACATAGATCTATAGATAGATGTATTAATTCTGAAGCCATGTAACACTGACAAAAGTGATAATTTTAGAAATAGTGGTAAATTTAGCTAAAACATCTAAATTACAGAAGTTAAGTGAGTACTTTCATTCTAATTTAGAACTTTATCTGACTATTAGCTTTATGTTAAAACTATAAACTCTGGATGAAACTCAACATCAAATACTGTAAACAACCAGCCAGGGTTGTAGATGACAGAAAGCAGTCATTAAGAAATCTAAGAGGTACAGGACTCCATGAATGTACCAGGCTGAAAGGTGATAAGGATGACTGTCCCTCTCCTGAGGTCAGTGGCAGAAAGTACCAGCAAGGTGTTGACTTGGAATATATCTCCCATGCCAGCAAGACAAATACAGCAGCCTGTTTGAATTGAAAAAAGTTAACTTCCAGATCAGCCCCTGTAAACAATAACAATGAAGGAGAATTTATGGAAGGAATACTATGGAGAACTGTGTCAAAGGAATATGCTCATAATGAGAGATAATATGTCAAACAGTGGGAGGAGGGTTGCATGAGACGAGTACAATATATCAGACTGAAGTAGTACTCTTGACAGGAGACATGCAGGCTATCCAAAACAGTGTTAGTTACTTACGAGTCTGTTAGTTTATTTTTTGTTAGGAATTAGGGACCTGGGTATTTCATTCATTCTGGCTAACTGATTGAAGGTAAGCAGCCTGCCCAGTTTAAAAAAAAAATGAGCTACAACTCCCTGAATAAAACAAAAAAAAAAACATTATATTAGGAAAATCTTCCCTGGCCCTTCTTTTTGGAGAACCTTGTCTCCAACACCCCCCTCACTTGAATATATTAACTCCATTGTCATACTTTATGGGGGAGGGGATATACTCTAAAATAATTATCAGAGCATTTACTCAAACCACATCCATGAGGTTCCATTATTTTGAATGCAAACACTGTAAGAGAAGTACAAATCAAGAACTGGGACTGTGGAATGGGCCCCTATCACTTCATCAAAAGCTTAATTCTGCAAATGCCTATCCATCAAACCCTAATTGTCGAACGTAGAATGTTTACACCAAAACTTTTTCCTAGGGAAGGGAGTTAGTTGGCCATCATTACAAATTTGCTCTTTTCCCCAAAATAGTGTGATCTCGGAGTTGGTATTTACAATTAGGAGAGGTATTGGGGGATGCAGTCGCCACATTGGGGCATGTGGGGGGCAAAGCCCCCTACCTTGGTGAGTTTAAAAGAATCTGTTGTTTGTTACAATTGCTCTCGTGGCCATGAAGTTTCATTCCCTAGGAAAAAGTTTCAAGTATGTAAACATTGGATAAAAGGGTGTTTGACGATTGGGGTTCCAGGAATGACGATTGGGGTTCGATGAATAGGCATTCCTGGAGTTAAGCTTTTGACCAAGTGATATAGACCCTTGTGGAATTAGTAATCACCAAATAAGAATTCAACTACTTATAGAGAAGTTGTCACTTAAAAATACAAATATATTGAACATAATTGGGCACTGGCATTTTTTGTTTTAAACTTCAGTGATTCTCTTTTTGAAGAGTGTAGGTTTAATAAAGAAATGTGTGTTCATCCCTGAGCTAACTGAAACATGCTTACAGTGACTATAGATTCACATATGCTGTATACAAGAAAATATATCTCTACTACTCTATGGAAAAAGTCATATAACATACCATTGCATAAAGGCAGTAATTCCGCTGAACTCTCCAGCTACAGATCTGTAGCAATCATTTCACCTCTGTCAAAAGTTTTGTCATTGAATAAATCAAATTTAAATATTCAGTTGTTATTTTCCATCTCTAGTGGTCATACCTTTTGACACCAGATATACAACTATTACTTCTTCGGGGTGGTTTTGTGTGTTTAGTTACCAGTTTTACAGTCCCACCACTACACTTAATTTTTGGTTATTGCTCTGTCAAAAGTTGTGGAAAAATGCTTGCAAGTTCATATACTCAAACATCTTCTGCCTGCTACACAACATGGCTATCACCTGAATCACAGTACTACAACTGCATTTCTTAGCTTCTTCTCCACCATAAACAAAAATAGAAATATAGGCAACCTGGTGTCAGCTATATTCATCAATCTAAGACCTTGGACATGCTCTGTCATCTAGAAGTATTAAACACCTTAGGCCTCAATTTGGCATCACTGTAATGATTTGAAATTTCTTTCTCTAACAGATTCCAGACAGTAAAATGGGAAAATAACAACTCTTCCTCCTTCTTCCTGTAGCCATAGAAGTACTGTGGTGGTCTATTCTCAGTTTCCTTATGTTAAATATTTATAAATGATCTACATACTTCCAGCAAACACCCCATCACTGTGCAGTATGCAGATAATTTAGTACTCATTTGTGCTACCAAATGCCTAGAAACACTTCAACAGCTAACTCAGTAATCCTTTTCCTCCAGTGAAACCTAGCTCTTTAAACAACAATTATTCCTAATCACCCCTCCAAAAGAAAACTGATTCAATTCACCCCAAACAATTTAATGAAAAGAAAACTCTCTTTGGCTTAACATCATCTAACCACACTAAAATCAAACGTATAACCCATACCAAGCTCTTAGGAGTCACTACTGATGAAAACCTGAAAATCAGTTGTCATGTAAAGGATGCAGTAAGAAAAGACCCATCAAAAACTTGGTGCCCTATACAGGTTCAGACATTATTTATTTATTTATTTTATTTATTTGTCTTTTGTTAACCGGGTTGGGGACCCATTTTCAGTGGAGACCCGAGTAGAAAAGCTCCGAAATAAAGAAAAAAGTTACAAAAATGTATAGCAATAATACAATAATTAAAATCAAAGAAAATGCGATACAAATGTCTTCAGCATTATACAGTGTTTACATATGTGATATAGCAGTTGTAATGCTGAAGGAAGAAGAAGAATAGTTAGGTGGGATGGTGACAGGTACAAGGTGGAGAGTTGGCCAGGTCACTCTTTAGTTCTCTTTTAAAAATTTTGGGAGAGTGGATAGAGCGTAAATGATTAGGGAGCTTGTTCCAAGTTTGAGACATAGAATATTTGTAAAGTAATTTGCCTATGGTTTTATTGGATCTGTAGGTGTCCAGCAGGTATTGATCAGTACTGCGGAGGGGTCAAAAGGGTTTGTAAGGGGATAAGAGGTTAGATAGGGAGGGGCAATTGGCAGGTTTATACAGTATGGAATGTGTAATTTGAAGCTGACATAGTAGTAGAAGTTGAGGGAACTCAAGCCATTAAAGTTGTTTGAGGGCAAGGCAATGGTGAGATTTGTATGGTGGGTTGCTGACAAATCTAGCTATGTGGTTATATGTCTGATTGAGTTTAATTAAAAGGTTTACTTGGAGGTGAATAAGAATAGGGGAGGCATAGAGAAGGCAAGAGAGGAGGTAGGCTTGGGTAAGGGAGGTCCTACAAACAATAGGCTAGATTTTTTGTTTCTGTACAACAGTCCAAGTTTTTGGTTGGTCTTTTTTATGGACTGTTGTATGTGAATGTCAAATTTCAGTTGATCATCACTAATGACCCCCAGCAGTTTGGTTTAAGATTCTGCATGAATTGTGTTACCTAGGGAAGAGATACAGAATGGTGTTCTAAGATTGGCCATTGATTTTGGAAGAAAGAGGAGTAGCTTGGTTTTCTTTGGGTTAGGAATAAGTTGGTTATGTATTAGCCAATGTTTAATGGTGTTAAATGAGGTTCGTGTCAGGGAGTGCAGGTCAGTAGGGTTGTTGGAGAGGGTGATAAGAGTAGACTCGTCACCGTATTGGATTAGAGTAGATGTACAGCAAGCGAAGTGAAGGTTATTAGTAAAAATATTAAAGAGAAGGGGCCTAGGATGGATCCTTGGGGAACACCTGTGTTATTATGTAAGAAGGGAGAGCAGGTGGATATCCATCTAACAGACTGACAGACTCTGACAGAAAACACACTGCCACAATCTTTCTACTCCCAGTTCTTCTATATGCTGATGCTATATTAATCAACCTGCAAGCCACCCAGTCAAATTTCCTTGAAAAGTACTATAACAAAGTGGCTAAATACATTACCAATATGTCCTACAAATCCCATCACTGCTTGGTACTTAACTTATGGGTTGAATTCTCACATTCCTTTTCATTTTTAAAACTACTCACTAACCATAATCTTCTCTGTGAACCTCAGCAATGCCCTGTCTTAACATAACGCCCTACAATATTATTAGGCTAGCAGACCACTTCACTCTACAGATATATACCTGCTCCTCATAATGAAAATCAACAACTCTCCTGGTGACTCTTTCTGTGCTTAATGTTTCTAAAAAATGTTTAAAGTCCCAGTGCTAAATTATTTAATCTGCAACTCAAACAGCTTCTGATGAACAACTGCCTCTGCACTTTACCAGGATAATGCAATTTCAACCCCATTCTCCTGCACTGACCTCATCTTGACCCCAGCGTCAATAATACAGAGCTGTTCTTAAGTTAGCCAAATTGGTCTAACATCAACTATGGCTTGATCTTATACATCCCTCTTACCATGTTTCACATTCCACTCTTCTTTCTAACCTCCCTCTTTAGGTTTATGTGATCCTTAATCTCTTTCTTTAAGCATATTCTACTATTTGCTCTGCAATCATATGTGATGATGAGAGGTAGTGCCAGCTATGCCAGAGGGAATAGAATAGTGCATGTGTAACATATGCCAGCATAGCTAGCTGGAGTTTTGTAAAGAATTATATGTCATTTGTATATCAAGCTGATTTTTACAGATGCTTGTGTTGAAAATGTATTTGTAAAGCTACTTGTGTTAAAAATGTACCAAGATTGGGTCTTGCGTCATCATCATCATCATCACCCCCCTTTTTCCCATTTACATGGGGTCGGGGTATCATATTAACTGTCGCCAACTCTCTCACTTCAGTGCCACTCTCCTGCCTTCTTCAACACTCATGCCTGACTGTTACAGATCTTCTTTCACACAATCCATCCACCTCTTTGCTGGATGCCCACGCTTCCTCTTACCTTCTTCCTGATGATGATGATGATGATGATGATGATGATGATGATGACTTGTGTTAAAAATGTACCAAGATTGCATCTTGCCTAACAGAAATGAAATACACCTGTATGTCAGACTGTATTGTAACTGTTGAAATTAATATATTGTAAGAGAGGATATTAGAAGAAAATAAATTAATCTCAGTCCAGTTAACTTTGAAAAATAGTCTGGAATTAAATCACCTGGTTTATTTATTTATTTTATTTATTTTATTTTACATTTGTTGACCGGGCTAGTCTAGCTGGATATATGTCCATTTTCAGTAGAGGCCCGGGGAGAAAAGCTCCACTACTTGTAACAAGTATCATCATAAAAAGGCATTATAATGTTACATTATAAACATAAGTAGTTATACCAAGTTAAACAGATAATATAAATTGAACATAAGTTTTATTTATTTATTTATTTATTTTTTTGTGCAGTGAAAGTTAACAAGGGAAAGGGTGAAGGAAAAAATGAGGTTAATCTGGATTAGTGCAGGAGCAAAGCCAATGTTTATTGAGATAAATTTTCAGTTGTCTTTTAAAAAGTAGGAAAGAGGTCAAAGATGTGATATCAGAGGGTAGTTTATTCCATATTTTTCAAACAGAGTTGGAGAATAGACAGTCGCCTGCATAATTGTTGGGTTTGGTAATATTAATCTGAAGTTTATTTGAAGAACGTAGTTGTTTCAGGTTATTGTATGGTGAAATAATGCTAGAAAGTATTGGTGTGTTGGCTGGCTGATATAGAATCTTATAAGCTATTAAGAGCTGTTGAAGTACAAGTTGGTTAGGAAGTTCAATCCAGCCTAGTTCTTTTAAGTTCAAGCAGTGATGAGTTTGAAAAGGAGATCCTACTGCAAATCGAGCTATATTATAATAGGATGTTGCTAGTTTTTTAATGTTGTTTTTGGAAAGATTAGTGTAAATGGGGGAAGCATAGAGAAGAGTAGAGATTAGGTGAGATCTAGCTATGGTGGACCTTGCTGTAGGTGTTAGGAAAGGTTTGATTCTGTAAAGGGATCCTATTTTTTTATTAACTAATTTTATTGTGTTGTTGATGTGAGAGTCAAAGTTGAGGTTATTATCAATAGTTATTCCTAATAGTTTTGTGGTCAAGTCAGGAGAAATGAGAGTACCGTCAGAGGAGGTAAGAGTAAAATATGGTGAAGTAGATTTACGAGTAGGTGAAAAAAGTAACAGTTTGGTTTTTTGGGGTTAAGAAGTAGACAGCAGTGAGAGAACCAATGTTCTACAGCGTTAAAAGCTTTTTGAGTAAGAGACTGGAGTTCTGTTTGAAAGGAAGCGGTACAGATTATAGTAGAGTCATCTGCGTATTGTATGCAGGTAGTATATGGGATAGCAGATTGTAGGTCGTTAATAAAGATTGAAAATAGAAGCGGGCCTATGATAGAGCCTTGAGGTACACCTAAAGAGATAGGTAGAAGATTTGAAAGTGAATTTTTCCAGAGTACTGCCTGCTGACGATTTTCTAGGTAAGATGCAAACCAGGATAAGGCAAGATGGTCGAGAGCAAGATATTTTAGTATGTGTAGTAGAAGTTTATGATTCACCACATCAAAAGCTTTGGATAGGTCGATGAAGACTGAGGATGATAGATAGTTGTTACGGTTAGTGTTGATGGAGTTAGTAAAGGAGAGTAAAGCAGTAGTGGTACTGTGTGAAGGTCTGAAACCATGCTGACAGTTAGAAAGTAGGGTGTTATTGAGAAGGTGATTAAGTATTTGTTTGTGAATACATTTTTCCATGATTTTAGCAATTGGTGAAAGGAGTGCTATTGGTCGAAAATTAGAAAGATCATTGGACTTTCCCCCTTTATGTAGTGGGATGATATGAGATATCTTCCAGATAGAGGGGAAAATTCCTTCCTTTATAGATCTATTAATCAGGATGGAAATAAGGGTATGCTAAGACTTTAGCTCCTACCTGCAGGAATTCTGCAGGCAGTTTGTCTGCAGAGGGAGTGGTAGGTTTTAACTTTTGGAGCAGTGATGAAATAAATGAAGAAGAAACAGGTTGTAAATGGAGGGTGGGAGGTGGATTTGATGTAGGTGGAAGTAGGTTAGAGGTATCAGGAGATAGATGACTAGCAAGAGTTTGGATAGTATTCGTGAAGAACGAGTTGAAGTCATTCGCTATTTGTGTAGGGTTCTCTGGGTTAGAGTCCTGGGGGTTAGGTGTAATAGAATGACCAGGAGATAGTAGATTATTAATACTGGCCCAGAATTTTTTAGGTTCCTTATTGGTGGTTTGTTGCAACTGAAGGTAATAGTTCTTTTTGTCTGTCAGGATAGCTCTTTTTGTGCTGTTTCTTAGCTTCTTAGTTTTGGCGATCAGTTAGATTTTTAGTGGTACGCCATTTTGCCCAAGATTTGTTTCTAAGAATGATTCTATGCCTAGTATTATTAGTTAGCCAGGGTGCTACTTGTGTTTTGGTTCTGATGGTTCGACTTGGGGCATGTTGGTCTAGAATAGATAAGAATGTGGAGTTGAAGTAATCTACTGCTTCATTAAGGGGGAGATATTTTAGTGGGGACCAATTACATTGTTTTAGTTCAGCTTGATAATGTTCAGAGTTAAAAAGATTTATAAAGATAAAGATAAAGATCTTCATCAAATGACAAATTGTAACTAGGGCAAATCAGCGGATAAAGATAAAGATTATATCTGATAGTTCTGATTGCAGCCAGAGATGAAATGTCTGTGAAAACCAGGACTAGGAATCCTCCTGTATTGTCCTTAAGGGTGAACTAATTGCTGCCTTGGAAGGGTGAAAGTTTTGAAATGGTTTTAAAGCTTCCAGATGCTATACCACATCTCAGCAAAGCTCTATCTGTATATATGGTAACACATATGTTCTAAATCTGGTTCAATTTCTAGTAAAGAGGATAACGTGGTAACCAGAAGTCACATGACCAGATGTATATGCTGTCATTCTGTAATCCAGCACTGAAATAATGCTTTAAAACTAGATGAGACAGACATCTCAGGCAGTCAGTGTTTGAAACCTGACAAACAATGAAGACCACTCACCTACTTCATTTTGCCTTGCTTTAGTAAGCAACTAGGGAATAGTAATTCTTTAGATCAGGCAGGAAAATATAGTGAGATTAGTTAAGTAATGCTTTTCTATATCTATGTGAATCTTTCCATCTGTGTTATTTTTAATATGTCCCATGATTGAAACTATGTTGTTTATTGTAAATAGATATTTAGTGTTTTCATGTTCTTTTATTATATATTATTACATATATTTAAACTATTCCTTATGGCTAGTATTTTAGAAAATATTTTAACCTTTGAGAGTACTTATATTTATTTGATGACACTGGCAGCTCCTGAAAGCCTTGTTGCATTGGTCAAATACCACCATGTATATTAGTATTAATTCTACTCAGTATAATTGGATACTCTTGTAAGAGCCTTAGACTAGCTGGCTTTGGAGTGTTCTAGTGGCAGTACCTACTTTATAGTCTGGGCAGAAGGAGGCATAGCTGGTAAATCTGTGCCAGTCTTTCCCAGATGTGTGTGTGTGTGTGTGTGTGTGTGTGTGTGTGTGTGTGTGTGTGTGTGTGTGTGTGTGTGTGTGTGTGTGTGTGTGTGTGTGTGTGTGTGTGTGTGTGTGTGTGTTTGTGTGTGTGAAAATCAAATCTCAAAGAGTGTATGTTTGTGTGTGTGTGGGGGGGGCTATACCCCACACAACACACAATGTGGGGGGGGGTGTTGCATCCTCAAACCCCTTAACTAACTATACCAACTCCAAGATTGCATTACAGTACAGAAAAGAGAAAATTCTAGATGGTGGCAAACCGCTGATTTGCCCTAGTTACAATTTGTCATTTGATGAAGATCAGCTTCCATATATAGGGGTTTGATGAATAGATATTCGCTGAATAGCCATTTGATAAAGAGATATAGATCCCAGTGTCATTGGGGGCCTAGGCAGAGAGGGAAACCCTGCTCCCGGACTGAGTGTGCTCCCCCTGTGCTCTTAAGAGAAATTGTGCATGGTGCAGAGATCTGCATCTAGAAATACTGTGCCTATCTATTTTGTTCCAAGTCAACGTTCCTCACCGGTGTCAGTGGTAAGGATTCAGATTCCTTGATTACTGGCCCAGAGCAGGGATGTCACATATTTGTGAGCAATGGTGTGGATATTAATTTAACTTCTGTAGCCTGTAAACAGTTGTCACTGAAGGTACATTTACTCTCAGCAGCCACAAGGTAAACATACAGAGTTTCATTTTCACAACAGTTTTATTTATTTTTGTTAGTTTTATTCTATATTATTATTTTGTAATAATAAATGTGCTGCCTCCTAGTCCAAAGTCTAGTGTAAATTATAACTGCTACCAGCCCTAACTCTCACCAAGTGACAAAATATAGCAATCCTGATATTTTCTATGCATAGTCCTTGATTTTGGCTGTACTGTTTTTCGCATGCATGTTTGACTGAGTATGTCCTTAAGCTCATGAGTTATGTGTTGCCCTACTGAGCCTACAGAATATAGCCTGCTTGTAAATTGATATAACATAATTATAAGCTCTCTCAGGATATTAGTAACATAGTACATAAAAGTGAATGTACATTGTCTAACTGTTTTTTCTCTCAACTTTGTACTAACTAAATTACTTATGTTAATGCTAGCTTCTTGCTACTCACCACCACTGTTGTCTCTTTCTCTCTCCCACAAGTACCCTGCTCTACACTGTGCTGTTCTAGCCTATATTTTTCTGAGAACCTACCCTCCAGCCTATATTTTTCGAGAACCTACCTACCTGGAAACAAAGGACCCTTTCAACAATAAACATGGTGTCACCTCTCAGCCTCTACTCCCTGCTTCCTCTCTCAAGGAAAAGAAAATAAAAGTATGTTACCTATGTCCTGCCTGTAAAACTTACTACTGTCCGCTGTTATTTCAGGGGTTCTAAAGCTCGCCCTGAGCCCGGTCAGCCAGCAGCCTCTTACCCCCCCCAAACTTGCTACCTGTGTAAATAAATCTCCTACACCACCTCTTAGTACCCCTCTTACTAATTTTTCTCACTTCCCTAATTTATCAAGAGCCTACCCTCACCACTATATTTGCTTGTAATACCAGCTTTGCCCAGTAGGTGGCACCCCTATCCCATCTAATATTTCTCCTGCTTATCTATTTCATATTCTGCCATTATTACTCTATACTTCTATTAAACTGAACTACTCTAAAACTTCACACTGTACCCTTTTTCTTATTACACTCTCCTGTGCTATAACAGACTCCCTACCTATCTGTGTTCCTTCCCACTTTAGACTTACTTACCTTACCTTCAGTAATCAGCTCTGCTGACTGATTGTTCCTCCTCCAGCTGCTCCATTGCCAATTGTTACCTGCTCCGTTCGCCCTGCGGGCTCACTCCGCTACCCTTCCCTACCCCCAAATCCAACCCACACCCCCAGTGCGTCTACACTTATACTAACCAGACCACTCCTACTTCCTGTCTACCTATTACACCCCACCCCTTTCACCACCCACTTCCTCTGTACCTATCACACTCCTCCCCTTTTACCAACATCATCTTCCCCCTCCCCCTATATTCCATCTCCTCATACCATCATTCATACTGAACAACACAATCTATTCCTAAGCCTCCTACCTAAACTACATATTCTACTTTGTTAGCCTCAACATGCTTGCGAAACTAATATCATTCTCAGTCCAACTACTACTAATACTAAACCTTACTTATATCCATCACCTCACCCAGCCCAACTCCATAAGTCACACACCATTACTTCACTCAACCAGCTCACTCCCTTCAACTCACTCAGACTCATTTGTCTCAATCTCCCCTGCACTGTATCCCATAAAGACCCATCTATTTTTCAACTACAAACTAAGCTCTACTAATAAACCCTTTAGCCCCTCTCTAACCTCCAATATCCACACAAACCCAACAACATACAGGATACAAACAAAACAATCCAAACACCCCACCAACATAATCCAACTCCTATCAACCATAATACTATCAGGAGATATCCACCCCAACCCAGGCCCAAACACCACTTACCCTACATCTAAATCCATCCTATTAGCTTCTCTAAATGCCCAAAGCATAGCTAACAAAATCCCGATCTTCATGCCTGGCTTCACCACAACAAGCCTGACATCTTCTCTATTTCGGAAACCTGGTTAAAACCTCATATAAAATATGCTGAAATAGTACCATCAAACTACTCTATCATCAGAAAAGACAGGGTACAAAAAAAGGGTGTGGGAGTAGCTCTGCTCTACTCATCCTCCCTATCCATTACTCCCTATAACAAACTCATTCCTCAATTCTCCAATGCAGAATTAGTTCTAGCTCTATTTTCTTTAAATAAACACAAACACATTTGCATAGCATCACTATACATCCCCCCTGGAGACAATATCTCAGTACTTGAGGATATCCTATCCTGGCTTTCTACCAATATCAGTAATGAAACTATTATCATGGGAGACACAAATATTAATTGGTCTTCCATTCATTCACCTACACACCACCTAAACATAAACCTTTATAAGTACTCCCAGCTCATCAACCTCCCTACTAGGCCCTCTAAAGACTTCTCCAGTGGAAGTACCCTAGACTGGATCTTAGTCTCTCACCCTCACAACTACAATGATAGTGGACCTCTTCCTGATTCCCTCAGTGACCACCTTCCAATTTTCACCAGACGTCTTCCATCTCCATTACAAGTAACCCATAATTACATCAGCACTCACTACCTAAAGAACTTTAACCCAATAGCCTTCTCAGACTCCCTAAAATCAATAAACTGGAACCCTCTAAAACTCTACCCCTAGATAATGCTGTTGAACACTTCAATACAACTTTCCTAAAACTGCTGAATAGTTTTGCCCCCATAAAAACCAAAAGAATAAGAAACAAAATACACCCCCTGGCTAACAAAAAACACTATGCGACTCAGAGACAAAACATGGGCATGTTACCAAAGAAACAAAACTCTCACCACCCTTAATGAATTCAAAACACTTCACAATAGAGTAAAAAGCTTATCACAATTGATAAACAGAATTATTTCTCCTTACTCCAAAACAACCACAAAACCAATCCACAAAAATTCTGGAAAAGCATCACTACCCTCCTAAAACCTGGCTCAACAGAAAACCCAAGCCCAAACCCAAATGCATAAGATATAGATCTGGCTACCCAATTCAACTCATTTTTTATAGACTCTATTTCTAAACTAACCTCATCCTTCTCTAATAACACCTCACCCCCTACTTCTGCATCTTCCCTATCATCACCCCCTTCCCACCATTCTCCCTAAAACCTATTCCTACTTCTACCATAAGAAAACTCCTTCAAAAGCTAAAACCATGCTCCAATGCCCCTGATAACATTCCATCATCCTTCCTCAGCATAGCTGCCAAAGCCATTGCCTTCCCCATCAGCATCCTAATCAATCGCTCTATCCAAGAAGGTCTTGTACCAAAACTCTGGAAAAGGGCTTTCATCATTCCCCTGCACAAAGGAGGTAATAATAACAATATTACTAACTTTCGTCCCATCGCCATCCTCTCTCCTATATCAAAACTTCTAGAGAAATGTATCCATCTTCAACTCCTTCCCTATCTCTTAGATAATAACTTACTAACTTCCACACAACACAGATTCAGACCAGGTCACAGCACCATGACTGCCCTCCTTTCCTTCCTGGAAACTGTAAAGACAGAGATTCTGGCTCCACTGTATCTACCCTCTTTCTTGACCTCTCTAAGGCCTTTGGGATGAAGGACAATCATCTAGCACTCAATGCATCAAAAACCAAACTTATGGTATTCACCCCTCAAAAACCAAAACCTTTGATAGTAAACTATTCTCCATCACTAGCCAGAATAATACACCTCTCGAACTAGTATCTGAAACCAAACTACTAGGAGTCCAGATTGATGACCAGCTTAAATTCAAAAGCCACCTACTACTAAACATAAAAAAACCCACCAAAAACTTGGCATGCTTTACCATAACAATCAATTCCTCACTACATCTACAAAGATCACTCTCAATACTACATTTCTCATCCCCTCTCTCCTTTATGGTGTCCCTCTCCTAACAAACCTACAATCATATCTCAAAACTAAACTGTCCTCCTGTTATAATAAAATTGCCAAATTTGCCACCAGCCACAAATCATCTACCCATCACTGTGCATCTCTGCACAAACTCAATTGGCTAGAGCTTCCTCACTATCTCTCATATACTCAGCTCACTTTTGCTCACAAACTAATTTTTCACCCCTCCCTCTGTCCCTCTCTCAACTCTACCTTTAAAATGCACATGCCACAAAGACTCCTAAGATCTAATAACTAAAACCTAATAGAGCTGTACAAACCCCTTCACTCTCCAGGACAAAACCTCCTGTCCTATGCCCTGGCACGCATATGGAACTCACTTCCTCCCTCTATCCATATCACCACCAACCGCCCTGCCTTTAAAAAATCACTGCACTCACATTTAACATCCTCATGGGAATGCTCCTGCTCCCACCCCTCATAGCCTATTCCCCACCTCCTACAAACAACTATATCTTATATTACTAGACACCAAATTAAGCCAACTGTAACAACATCTTATCATTTCACAAATCCTACCTCTGTCCCTCTCTCAACTCTACCTTTAAAATGCACATGCCACAAAGACTCCTAAGATCTAATAACTAAAACCTAATAGAGCTGTACAAACCCCTTCACTCTCCAGGACAAAACCTCCTGTCCTATGCCCTGGCACGCATATGGAACTCACTTCCTCCCTCTATCCGTATCACCACCAACCGCCCTGCCTTTAAAAAATCACTGCACTCACATTTAACATCCTCATGGGAATGCTCCTGCTCCCACCCCTCATAGCCTATTCCCCACCTCCTACAAACAACTATATCTTATATTACTAGACACCAAATTAAGCCAACTGTAACAACATCTTATCATTTCACAAATCCTACAATTCCACTCAAGAAACTATATATATACAACAGCAATGCTTGCGCTTATACAAAACGTAACCTAAGAATCTTTATTTCATCTGCTCATATCTTAGTTTCCTACAAAATGAAACCCCAAAAAATTTCATTGTAACTGCTTAACCTGTGTTTTGTTTTTTCTGTAACCCACAAATGACTGAAATTTTAAATGGCTGTAATATTTTTGTTACCACTGTTTGAAGATTTGTCTCTAATCTACAAATGATTGAAATTGTAAACTAATGTAATCTTTTTGTAATCTTTGTTTTGGAGCTTTTCTCCCCAGGACTCCATTGAAAACGGGTTCTTTTTGGCCTAATGGACTATCCTGGTAAACCAACTGCAAATAAATAAATAAATAAAATTCAGTCAGGGAAAGCAGTCAATGATGTCAGCAGAGGATTACGGCAAGCTGATAAAGAGCCAGTTGGACAAGGTGTACAAAGCCAAAGGACTGGTGCATGCCAACCTGACTAAAGAGAAAATGATTTCAGCCTTAGTACCAGCTCAGACCAGCAACCAGGAAGGCAACCAGCCTGGTGATGGGGATTAGCAGGCTACAGATGCAGGACAGTTATCCTTTTCCTCAGAGGGCTTAAAAATCTGTCTGGGGTTAAAGGGACTTTAACAGGACATCAAACTTCTGGAATTAGAATCAGTGGATAGACTGTATCATTTGAAGGCCAAAGAAAAGGGGAAGCAGATGGAATTAGAATCAGCAGAGAGACTGTGGCATTTGGAGGTCAAAGAAAATGAGAAACAGTGCCAACATGAGAGGGAGATGTTGATTCTTCATCAGGGCCATTGAGGTAATGGGGAAAGGAATAACTGAACCCCAGAAGCAATAAAGGTCAGCAAATTTCTTCCACCGTTTACAGAAGGCAATAATTTTGATAGTTTTATTCATATATTTGAAAGGGTATGTAAACAGTATAATGCTTACCAAGGGCTCTGCGTACTGTTCCTGATCACCTTACTCTATCGTAAAGCTGTAACTGCTGTTCCTAAATTGTCTAATAATGATTGCTTAAATTATGATAAAGTAAAACAATGTTTATTGGAATGTTTTACGTTGACACCTGAAGCTTACAGAAAAAAGTTTTGTGAGCATAGAAGCAAGGCAGATGAAAGTGTATGTGATTATATTGCTGAGTTAATCACTTATTTTCATAGTTGGGTGAGTGGATGTCAGGTCACCACATTTGAAAGGCTGGCAGAGCTTTTGGTGAGGAAATAAGCCCTTAGCATTTTGCCTAAGGACATGAGAATGTGGTTGGCAGTCTGGGATAACTCTGCAGATGAGCTGAGGAAAAAAGGGAATTTGTACTTAGCAAGTAGGGCATCACTGCACAAGAAAGGGATACCCAGTGCTCCACATGGATATAAGGGAACCCCTTGTGGGAAGCCTAAACTATCCCAAAAGAGTCCACCAGTAACAGTGAAAGCCACTAGCTCAGGTACATGGCCAGGATCAAGGTTTAGATGTTTTAATGTAACTAGTTGGGCCATGTAGCACACAGATGTCCAGGGAAGCAAGGTAAGGAACAAAGGTTGAGGGAGCCAGCAAGTGGGAATAACAATATGCCAGTGGTAAGTTGTCTAGAGACAACAGGGGTACCAGACTATCACTGGAGTTTATAACCTATCTTAGTGGATGGAGAACAGGCCACTGCTAAAAGAGACGCAGCCTCTAACATAACCATTGTTAAGCCTATAGTGGTTAAAGAGGAGCAGTACCTTCTTGGACATTCCAATCCAGTCAGAGCTTTAGGAGGGACCCATTACAAATGCCTTTGGCCAAGGTTCACCTTGAGTGGGAGGGTGGAAAAGGAAGCAAGTAAGTATGTGTGTTTGGGGCTATCCCTGCAAACGTCTTGATAGGGAATAATGTTGATGATGCAATGCTTTTTGTGCATGCAGTGACATGCAGTCAGGTTTGGAGACAGGCATCTGGGCCTCATCACCTGGGGAGACCTAGACAGATCCCACACCTTAAGCTGAGGCTGGTGATGTGGCTATTTCAGGGGGAAGATAACCTGTAGCAGTGAACCTGAAGATGAAAAACAGCTGCTGGTAGGTACTAATTTTCCCTTGGACAGGATGACTGCAAGGGCAGAGGTGAGTAGTAGTACCCAGGCTGACAGTGAGGCACTGCTGTCAGAAGATACCAGACTTCTACTGGAAGGGGAACTGGGAAGGGTCACAAAGGTAGAGTTGAGACAGGCTCAGCTCATGGACCCTACACTAAGAGGCTTGAGGGAGGTAGCTAGGGAGACACCTGATCCACAGGGAAAAGAGGAGTCTGTATACTGGAGCAAAGGGTTATTGTACAGAGATTGAATCCCTGAGGAGGGGCTAGAGGCTGAGGTAATACAGCAGTTGGTAGTGCCCAGAGCCTACTGTCTGGCACTTCTAGTCGGGTCTATATTATAACATCGAAGTTCGTAAACATTGAATGTTATAATATCGAACCCTAAACACTGAAATCTGCAAACATCGAACAGTCAGAATAGCAATTTTTTCCCAGGGGAAAAAAAATCGCTATTCCGAGAAACATACACACAACACAAACACACACACAAAACAGAAATCCACACACATACACTTAAAATTCTACATCTAAACCTAAACTAAACTTTACATACACTACTAATTATCCACTTACCTTAACCCAACCCTAACCCTAAGGTCCATCACTATCACACACTCACCTCACCCGCGCCCTAACCCTAACTCACCTAACCCGCCCCTAACCCTAACCTACACACAACCGCACACTTACCTGACCCGCGCCCTAACCCTAACTCATCTAACCTGCCCCTAACCCTAACCTACACACAATCGCACACTTACCTGACCCGCGCTGTAACCCTAACTTCCACACAACCGCACATTTACCTGACCCACTCCCTAACCCGCCCCCTAACCCTAACCTACACACAATCGCACACTTACCTGAACCCGACCCGTAACATTCCAACATATCAAACGCTGAAAACAGTGAAGCCACAGCAACGGCCCACCAAATTCTTTCCCTGGGAAAGAATTTGGTGTCCTGCACCTTCTCTGTTTTCAGCGTTCAACAAAACTGGTTCGATATTATAACATTCGAACTTTATAAAATTTGATGTTATAATATAGACCCCTTCTAGCCATAGCCCATGACATTCCTTTTCCAGGTCATATGGGAATAAAGTATACCAATAGATGTATTATGCAGAACCTTTATGGCATGGGATTGCAAGGGATGTAACAGGATATTGCAGGACCCGTGAGCAGTACCAAAAGGATGACAAGGCAAAGAGACAACATCAAAGCTCCTTTGATGCCTTTGCTATGATTGAGGAGCTGTTTCAGAGGGTAGCTATGGATACTGTGAGGCCTCTGAGTACCTCAAGTTCCACAGGGAAGAAGTATATCCTGGTGGTAGTAGATTATGCTACTATATACCCTCAGGCAAGACAGAGAACATGGCAAATGCTTTGTTAGAGATTTTCAGCAGGGTATGTTTCCTGAGAGAAATACTGACTGACAGAGGTGCTAATTTTATGTCAGACTTGCTGGCTTGTCTGTGGCAGAGCTGTGGGGTGAAGCACCTAAAAACCAACCCCTACCACCCCAGACTAATTGTCTACACTACAGAACTTTGCTGAGATGTGTTATAGCATCTGGAAGCTATAAAACCATTTCAAAACTTCCACCCTTCCAAGGTAGCAATCAGTTCACATCTAAGGACAATACAGTCTGGGACAAATATTTTCCCCATCTACTGTTTTGTGCTGTATGGGCATAGGGTGAGGGGGGCCTTTAAATTTGATTCATGATGAGAGGGAGGGTGAGTGTAAATCCCACAGGGAGTCTATTGTGGCATATGTCCTAAACCTCAGGACAAGGCTTAGGGAGATCATGGGCTTGGCCCAAGACTACCTGGCAGGAGTCCAACAGCAGAAAAAGATCTGGTATGACAGGAATAATTGAGCCTGAGTGCATGCTGTGGGACAGCAGGTAATGGTGTTCATTTCTGTCAGACACAATAACCTGCAGGCAGCTTGGGAGGGACCCTTTGAAGTGATAAAGAAGGTCAGTGATGTTAACTACATGGTAAACCTGCTAAGCAGGAGGCAGGGGAACAAACTGTACCATGTTAACATGATGAAGCCTTGCCATTATAAGAAGGGTCTGGTGCTGAGTATTTGCAGTGGATGGCAAGAGGAGTCTGAGAGGGATCTATGGATACATTGAGCCAGCCAGCAAAATGCCAATGCAGATGGATTCTTAAGACAGGGTATGGGTTAATGTGTTCCCAGACAGGTTCATGTCCCTCAACCCATGTTTCCCAAGGGTCACTTGAAAAACTAGCTTCAGTCTTCAAAGGGGGAGCGATGTCAGAGGGAGCAGGGCAATGCATGTGTAACATATGTTTTGTAAAGAATTATATGTCATCTGTATAGCAAACTGATTTGTACAGATGCTTTTGTTGAAAATGTATTTGCAAAGCTGCTTGTGTTAAGAAATACACCTGTATGTTAAGACGGTGCTTTAACTGTTGAAATTAACATATTGTAACAGAAGATACTCAAAGTGAAGAGGTTAATCTCAGTACAGCTAACTTTGAAAAATAGTCTGAAATTAAATTACCTGGTTTAAGCTATAAAGAATATATCTTACAGTCCTGATTGCAGCCAGAGAGGAAATGTCTGTGAAAACCAGGACTATAAATCCTACTGTATTGTCCTTAGGTGTGAACTGATTGCTACCTTGAAAGGGTGGAAGTTTTGAAATGGTTTTATAGCTTCCAGATGCTATAACACATCTCAGCAAAGTTCTGTCTGTGTGTATGGTAGTACATCAACTTTCAGCTGTTCCCATTAAGGGTCGCCACAGTGGATCATCTGTTTCCATATCTTCCTGTCCTCTGCATCTTGCTCTGTCACACCAACCACTTGCATGTCCTCTCTCACCACATCCATAAACCTTATCTTAGGCCTTCTTCTTTTCCTGTTACCTGGTAGCTTCATCCTTAGCATCTTTTTCCCAATATACTCAGCATCCGTCCTCAGCACATGTCCAAACTAATGTAATCTTGCCTCTCTGGCTTTGTTTCCAAACCTTTCAACCTGGGCTGACCCTCTAATATACTTATTCCTAATCCTGTCCACCCTCATCACACCCAGTGCAAATCTTAACATCTTTAACTCTGCCACATCCATCTCAAATTCCTGCCTTTTTGTCAATGCCACTGTTTCCAACCCATATAACATAGTAGCTGGTCTCACTACCCTCTTGTAGACCTTCCCTTTCACTCTTACTGGTGCTTGTCTGCCACAAATCACTCCCGACACTGTTCTCCACCCCCTCCATCCTGCCTGTACTCTCTTCTTCACCTCTCTTCCACACTCACCGTTACTCTGAAGTATTGATCCCAAGTATTTAAACTCATTCACATTTGCCACCTCTACTCCTTGCATCCTCACCATTCCTCTATCCTCCCTCTCATTCACACACATATATTCTGTCTTAGTCCTGTTGACCTTCATTCCTCTTCTCTCTAGAGCATATCTCCATCTCTCCAGGGTCTCCTCCACCTGTTGCCTACTCTCACTACAGATCACAATGTCATCTGCAAACATCATAGTCCATGGGGACTCCTGTCTGATCTCATCTGTCAACCTGTCCATCACCATTGCTAATAAGAAAGGGCTCAGAGCTGATCCTTGATGTAACCCTTCCTCCACCTTAAACGCATATGTCATTCCCACCGCAGACCTCACCACTGTCACACTACCCTCGTACATATCCTGTACCCCTCTTACATACTTCTCTGACACTCCCGACTTCCTCATACAATACTACAACTCCTCTCTAGGCACCCTGTCATATGCTTTCTCTAAGTCTACAAAAACACAATGCAACTCCTTCTGACCTTCTCTGTACTTCTCCATCAACACTCTCAGAGCAAATATCGCATCTGTAGTGCTCTTTCCCAGCATGAACCCATACTGCTGATCACTAATCATCACGTCCCTTCTTAACCTAGCTTCCACTACTCTTTCCCATAACTTCATGCTGTGACTGATCAATTTAATCCCTCTGTAGTTACCACAGCTCTGCACATCACCCTTATTCTTAAAAATCGATACCAAAACACTTTTTATCCATTCCTCAGGCATCCTCTCACTTTCCAAGATTTCATTAAACAATCTGGTTAAAACCTCCACTGCCATTTCACCTAAACACCTCCATGCTTCCACAGGTATGTCATCTGGACCAACAGCCTTTCCATTCTTCATCCTCTTTATAGCTATCCTTACTTCCTCCTTGCTAATCCATTGTACTTCATGGTTCACTATCCCCACATCATCCAACCTTCTCTCCCTCTCATTCTCTTCATTCATCAATCTACCACTCTTGTCAAATGTCCCTACTAAATCCAAGAATCACTGCGAAATAGATCACTGATCAGTGCTGTGAAGATGTTGTCTTTCCATGAGGCTTTGTCCACCCATTCATACCCCATCAGAAAGCACTTACAACTTTACATTACTGAAATATGTGCTAAATTCTGGTTCAGTTTCTAGTAAAGTGGGGTAGTGTGGGAACCAGAAGTCAGACGACCAGATGCATGTGATGTCATTGTAATCCAGCACTGAACTGAAGCTTTAATACTAGATGGGCAGTCTGTTTTTGAAACCTGACAAAGAATAAAGACCACTAACCCATTTCATCTTGCCTTGCTTTAGTAAGTAACCAGGGAATAATCATTCTTTAGATTCTTTTTAAAAAACAAAAAAAAAAATATATATATATAATTTTTTTATTATTATTTCTTTGTACAAATACATTAGGACATTTTTTGACATTTTCTCCTTATTTTACATATCATAATTGCATATTTTGCCTATTTTTTTTTTTTTTTTTTTTTTAATCTCTATTCTTGTATTCTCTATTCTATTGTAATATTCCAATTCTTCTCCCGGCCTCCTACTGAAAAAAAATAGATATCCAGTTACCAGTTAGATCCGAACAAATGTAAAATAAATAAATAAATAGAATAAATAGATCAGTCAGGAAAACATAGTGAGATTAGTTAAGTAATCAAACAAAACCAAACAGCAACCAGGAACAGGATCGGTTCTCCACTCAGGGCTGCAACACACAGCATTGTTAAAACGTAACAAAAAACAAAATGACCAAACCATGGCAATAAGAAGGCATATAACTTCAATAGACAAACGTTTAATGTTAGCGCTTTCACAGTTCACAATGACTGCTTCACCAGACAAATTCACATAGTTACACCCTTCATTTTAAATCAATGTCATCCAATAAAATTTCTCTTTCAATTAATAAATGAAATTCATTAAAAGGCATATAGCACCTTAAGCAACTATAAAGGACTGTGGAAAAAATATCATAAAAAACATATAGGTATATTATGCATTTCAGAACAATGTCATATGGAAACAATTAAATATATAAATAACCTCATTAATTCAACATATAAATAAACAAGTGTAACACCATACACAACTAAAAATATATTAAAAAGGGATCTATCTGACATTTCAGCTAACCATGTGTTTACTTGGCTGAGGAATAGGCACACACAAGCAAACGGGGGAAGAACAACACTTGAGAACAGCTGAGTGTTCCTCATCTCAGCCAATGGGAGAAGGAGCTGAGGGGCAACACCCAGCTGAGACATCCAGTGGCAGCATTGAAATTAGAGACACACACCTTATGAGTGTGTTGAATCAAGCAGGCAGTAACGAGGCCTTAAGTAAGCATGCATCCACATTGTTGGATTTGGTTGTTAACAACGGACAACAAGACTGCCCTGGTGCTTCCTCGGAGACCAAGAGGAAGCAGAAGGGAATGGTTAATGATTCTAGTGTTTTGCAGAGAGACAGCAATGGACTAGTGTTAAAACAGTCCTCTAGTTTGAACCATCTCCCTTTTCCATTATCTATAAACAAGGACAGAAGACATTGTTCGCAATGCAGGGAGAGAACGAAGCACAAGTTAGCTCCAGACAGCCACCAGAACCAATTCCTAAAAAGGATGTGGCAGAAAATGAAAACTCCTTGACTTGGAATATATCCAAGAGGGTTTTAACAGAGCATGAACTGTCTTTGCTGAATACAGGTATGAGTTATATATCTACACAAAAAACTATTAACAGACTCTTTGATAGATTTGAAGGTTTTTGTGAGAAATGCTATGTTGAAAGTAAATTTTAAAATGCATGATGTTAATTCTATTAATACTAATGAGAGAGCTGTGTTTAGAAATCCTAGTACGTACATTCCATGCATGAATTCTACTTTAGAAGTATTTGAAAAGATGTGTGAGGATGAAATTTTTTCACTGTTTGACAGTAAAGGACTATGCAATAGGGTACAAAATCTATCTAGGGAAGAACGTGTTGCACTTGATAGTCTAATGTATGATACAACCATTTCTATCAGACCAGCCGACAAGGGTGATTATGTTGTTGTAATGGATTTTGAATTTTATGCTATAGCTCACTATGCTTGATGATCCTGGCACATATGTGAAGATCACACGTGAGCAGGTAGATTCAATTGTCAGGAGAGTTAACAACACTTTGATGGATTGTCTACTTGGTTGAGATATTAATTTGGATTTATATAATTATTTGGTCTGTCATAAACCATTGATTCCCAGTATTCATGGTTTGCCCAAAGTCCATAAGGATCCACTCAGACCTCCCTTTAGACCTATAGTCTCAGGAAGGGGCTGGTGTACTGAAAGTATGTCCATCTATATTGAGAAGCAGTTGAGGCCTGTCCTAGATCAGAATACGTATGTCTTAAGAGACACAATGCATTTTTGAATGACCTACATGTGTTTATTTCATCCATCACCTGCAATAATAACTTTATTTTAGTTACGTTGGATGTTAAATCCCTTTTCACTTGCATACCCAATCAAGAAGGCATTAGTATGCTCAAGGAATATCTGAGTGGGCATAGTGGGCATGGAGAGAAGCATATTGAACTCATTTGTCTATTTATGGAACTGGTTTTAGAAAACAATGTCTTCACTTATGGGGACTCCTATTACTTACAGAGAGATGGCATAGCTATGGGCACCTCATGTGCCAATAGCTACGGCAATATGGTTTTAGTGAACTGGGAGGAGGCACATCTGTTGATTAGGCCTGAAATAGGCTTTTACAGGAGATTTGTGGATGACCTCTTCCTGGTTTGGGATTCAGGAGAGGATTCATTGAAAATCTTTTTCAATGATTTGAACTTGACCACAGACTTTTTGGAGTTTACCATCACCAGCTCCAGGCAGTATGTAGACCTTCTAGATGTGACTATCAGCAACTTGGGGGATGGCACTCTTAAAACTAGAACATATCGAAAAGGATGTAGTAAGTATGCTCATTTACATAGAAAGAGTATGCACCCCCCCCCCCATATTTTTAACAACATTGTCAAGGGTCAGGGGCTGAGAGCATCTAGATTGAATGCCACTACAGACTTCGAAATGGAGACTGAGGTACTAAAAGAGAAGATTAAAAGCAGGGGCTATAGTACAAGTGCAGTGGAAGGTACTTTGGCTAGGGTAGCGAATTTGAGAGATACAGATGGAAAACCCTATTTCTCAAATGGACCTTGGCCTACAGCATGTGCCAAGACTAGTAAAAATCTTAGGTTCCCACTTACCTATTCCAGTAATGTTAAGGAGATAGAGAAGATTATGAGGAAGAACTGATGTGTCTTACTGTCAGACAGTGAAATTATACATTTAGTTGGCTCCAAACCAAGTTTTGTTTATAAGAACAATAAGAATTTGCAAAGGATGTTGTGCTATCCTAAAGCTTATATGAGCCTAGGAAGGAATCAGTTCGGGTGTATGGAACTTTTCCATGCACCACATGTGGTTGGTGTTAATATGTAGACAGTGCAGGAATGTATAGTCTGGGCAGAAAGAGGCATAGCTGTTAAATCTGTGCCAGCCTTTCCGAGGTGTGTGTGTGTGTGTGTGTGTGTGTGTGTGTGTGTGTGTGTGTGTGTGTGTGTGTGTGTGTGTGTGTGTGTGTGTGTGTGTGTGAAAATAAAATCTCAAAGATTGAATGTGTGTGTGTGTGTGTGTGTGTGTGTGTGTGTGTGTGTGTGTGTGTGTGTGTGTGTGTGTGTCAGCTACTTGGAGCAGGGACACAGAGCATTGGTTTCACAAAGAAGGTGATGGAGGATTTGGCTTAGAACACTCAGCTGAGGACTAACCTCTTCAGCTGAATCAGTGGGGAGTCTTATTGGGAGCCTAAAGAGAGAGACAGAGGGAAACCCAGCCCCTGGACTGAGTGCATTCCCTGTGTGCTCTTAACAGAAATTGTGCTTAGTGCAGAGAGCTGCATCTGGAAATACTGTGTGCATCTATTTTTGTTCCAAGTGAACATCCTTCACTAGTGTCAGTGGTGTGGATTCAGGCTCCTTGATTACTGGCACAGAAGAGAGGTAACATAACATAGAATAGTTCTGGATTTGTATATCCTCTCAAAATTGCTAACCCTCCCATGCTTGATAGTGCCTATACTATTATTAAATAACCAAGTTGCTGTTTATATAGTTACCTAGTATCACTCTCAATTTGACTTTCCATATTTTCCAACTTTTCTTCTTTTCTTCAGCTTGTCTCCAACTGCAACCTATGATCTGCTGTCAAAAATACAGTACATCCTATATATTATTCCCAGTAAATCAATCTGTACATATACAGCCCAGTATATTAGGATCCCTGTTGTTTTACTCATTTTTGATTTAGCTTTGTACTTGTAACCTTTTAACTTGTTTGAATGTCTTTGTACCCCTACATACTTTGTTCTCACCAAAATTATTCTACTGTTTAAATGTATTAAGGATTGATGCATTCTATTTTAGTTTTTAATCTCTGCATTTTTTTCAATTATTTTTCTAATTTCTTTTCCTTGTATTTGTTTTTAGATGTTTAATTATTGTATTTCTGTGTAGCTTTTATCTTCTGGCCTCCGATGAAAAGGAACATTCTGCCTCTTCAGATAATCCCAGTAAACAAATTCAAATAAAATAAATAAATACATACATTTAAATTCCAGATACTAGTTTTATTTGCAGTATCAGTGACTCAGTAGGTTCCATGTTTGCATTTCATGCTGGTATTCTCACACCAGATGTTTGAATTTATTTTCAGTACTGACACTGTAGTACAACATAAGAAGAGTGTAACATTCCTGTGGTACCATCCTGAAGGTGAAATACTAAATTTATATTCCAACGTATTCAGCTGGGGGTAACTTATATAGATATAAAAGCTCCTGTAACATTAATTGAAAAGAATAGATGATTTTCTTAATTATATTGTCAATCAAATTGGTTTACACTTTTACCAAGAAACTTCACAGTGTAACAAGATCAGAATTAGAAATTAAAATAGTTTGCCTATGTGCCATGATGTATCTTTCACAATTTTCTTCTTTACTTCAGGTTTTTATACAAGGTTTCTTTACCACTACCTCCTCAACTGGGTCATATGCAACTCAGTACTACTGGTTATTTCTCCACTGTTAGCCCATTGTGCTCTACATAATAGCCATGCATAGTATTATCCATCTGAATTTTTTTCTAAATTTTTGGACCTTTAATGTCTTTTTTATCCTCTTACAGAAATCTTGTATATGTTAACATTGTCAAAATATACATATTATTTCTGTTTTTGTTGCATCCTTTTACTGCACACTTTTCTTAAGTTTTACCTTTATAGAACGTTTTTGAACATGTAGTCCCCATACAAAATGACATATTCTGCTATTCTGGTTTATGTATTTTTTATTTGTTTAGGTACTGTGGTAGTGAACTGACAAACCCATTCTTCTGCAGTATAGGAGACTACAGAATGTACAAAAAATATTAAGGCATGGATACAGTTTTTCACGCATACAGTTAGTTAATTAACATGAAGTGCAAACTAGTGAATTAGGAAATTGCAAAGGCTAGTACTGTTTTAAGCAATGAACAAGGCATTATTTACATATTTTACAGTTTTACTTTCTTTTTCTTTCTACTTTTTTCTTTCTGTTATTGCCATCTGCAGTCTTATTTCATTATTCTCCCATCATTCATTTTCATGTTTCTTCATTATATATTTATACAATTTTCCATTTATATTTATACATTCTTCCATTTTTAACTTCTTGTTCTTCAAATTTTTCATCATTTCATAGATGGCTTCTGCCTTCAGCATTAAACACCAATGTATTAATTCACTTGGGTGATGTTTCTTTGCACTTCCATACTAGTATTTGCTTTATACATGTATTATCCAACTTCTGCCATTTTTTTTACCAAGCTATATAATTTATAATATAAAACACCACCATATTCATTGTATTGAACTCTCCTTTTTCATCTTCATACAATATTCCTCTTTCAAAAGAATTTAACTTGCTTACCCAAACACATATGAAAGTACCTGATGATTATAATTTTCTGATAAGATATATATATATATATATGCATAAAGCAAACAGTCAGGTACTGAGTGCCCGACTCTGCTGCTTTATTCCTTTTTTATAATTATTTCTGTTCCTATGTCACTTTTAACTCTTGCTCAACATACAGAGTTCTGATATATCTCTTTACACCATTTAAAAATGTATTACTGACTCAAACACATTCATCACATCCAGTCTTAGAAATATTAATATTCCTTTTACTTATCATTTGCCATCTTTATTTTATCTAAAGACTTTTCTTTACTGCATCTATTCCTTTTAAATGTCTTTATTCATGACTGAATATAATAACAGTATATTATTTTGCTAGTATTTTATAGCCACAGTTGAGTAACATTATTTGTTTCCACAAGATGAAATTACTTTTCAATCCTTTTCCACATTTTCACTATCTCCATGCAAAGTTCTTATCCTTTACCTCTTTCTGCTTCAAGCAACTCTTGGTATACCATTAATAGACTATACAGCTGCTATTATGATACATTCTGACAAAAGCTATGTACAAAACCATCAACTTCAAGAAAGTCTTTTCTGTATGTGTTTTCTCCTAGTATTCCATTGTCTTTGCACATCCCAGAACAAATCAATTGTTAACAGATTTGTACTGTATAACTTTTTGCGGAAAAAGAAGTATTGGGATATATAAAAGCACAAAGTAAAGGAATATTGAACAGTATATGAAACAAACAGTAGAAGAAAAGGAAATATGCATTTGTCACATTTTAAAGCTCAAATCTATGTAATAAAACATCAAATAAATGTGCTGATAGCATATGACTTTGAAGCTAAAGTCTGTTCTTTTCTATTTCAGGTTTTACATTACATGAAAGATATTCACTTTACAAATGAAAAGGGTGATAGATTTTTCTTTGATGCCAATGGTGACCCCCCGGCTATTTTTACTGTATCATCTTTGTTTTTTCCTGAAATTGGGCCATATGAAAAACAGCAAGTGGGACATTTTGATGCTTCAAAGTCTTTGGGAAGTGATGTTATTATCAATGTCAGTGCCATCATATGGAACAGTGATACTCAAAAGGTTTAAAATATTTTCATCTATGTTCACATTAATAACAAAATTTGAGCAGTAAAGTGCATGTATAACATGGTCACTAATTGAAAAAAGTCTATTATTCCAGTCAGTAATTATGATTATAATATATATTTATTTGTGGGAACTGGGAATAAAAAACAAAGTTCAAATTTTTAAGGAAGGTTTGCTGACCTGCTGCTGCAGCTGCCTGCACCACCTGTGACCTGGGTTCAAATGACAGCCTTAGCATCTGAGAGTTCATCAGTCATTATGGAAGGACAGAGCAGCTGATGCCAGCTCTCATTCTTTAGGAAGAAGACATACCTCATTGAATTCTTACAGACCAGTCCTGGTCAGTAAGCTCTCAGCCTAAAATAATGAAACTTGGAGTTGTACAAGCAGACGTGTATATGTATGAGAATACACATTTCTGTAAAGCCCTGCATTGGCACACTGTATGTTAGCACTGGGGATACTCAGGTTCAAAGCCAAAAATGGTTGCATTCCCTGCAGATTGCTGGAGTCAGACACATCCAATAACTCAGCTCAGTCACCCAGATATTGATAAGACTGGAAACCCCAAAACACATCTCTACTTTAGAAGGAGGATCTTCCAATAGGGATGATGTGGGAATTCAGTGGCATGTTAGGAGGCAAATGGATCAATGGATAGCAGGCACAGAGATTCTACAATTAGCAGGGGATACTGGACAACAGTGAAGGAAAAAAATATTTCTCTAGTTGGCTAAGATGTCATAGCAGAAAAGGAAAATTATATACCAGAATTACAAATTGTATACCATGGAAAAGTACAATAGACAGGATTGACAAATCTTCACACCAAAGATTAATTGGCCTAAGGAAGACATAAAGGATTTTAAGAATACCCAATTTTGATAAATTATGATGCAAAGAGGGACAGTAAAGGCAGAAAGAGCTAAGATCAATGAAACTAACAACACAAGTCCATAAAAAGCAGTTGCCACCAATATGAAGAAGTATTATTTGTCACTAGTACAAAGCAGCAAATAAAAAGATAAAATAAAATCCAAAAACAGTTATCTCTTTTGGGTTACTACCCTTCTTCAGACAATGCATTACAAAAACAAGAAATCATTTAAAACCCTTCACAGCCAATCACTTTTCAATATAGAGTCCGCCTTTTCTTCAAGGTGGGCTTAATAGGCATGACCTCATTGAGGCCAGGAAATCTGTGTGCTGTTAGTTCTATAATCCACCTAGTTTCTTCACACTCAGTCCTGTTCACAATATAGCACCCCCCGTTCCCTTTAGATTTCAGCCTGATAACCATGAATTTGAAATTATGACCTGAAAATGCTGATACATGCCTAAAAAGAGCATTGTGCTATTTTTTTAACCTAATGGCTGATAAATTATTAGAAATTCTAGTTTTTAACATACAGTTGGTCTTTCCTATGTAATAACAGTTACAAGATTGGCATGTGGCTAAATATATAACATTCATAGATCTACAATTAGCACTCACAGCAAAATTATAGTTTTTCCCAGTGCTGGGGTGGATAAACTCAGTATCTAAATTGCTATAACAACAAGCCTTACAGGAACCACACGGTCTGGTCCCCTTCCTTGTCACTATATGTCTATGAGAAACACTATTCCTCCACTCCTTCACAATCCAAGTATATACAAATATACAAATGAAGAACACCAACTGCTGCACGTTTGAAATATTTAATTCTGGTACCTCGGCTTTCGCCTTCTCCTGGAATACAATTTACATAACACACACCACCCATTTTTAAAGAGCATTTTGATTGAATTATTGATGCACCATCCCCTAATTATACAATTAGGCTCACTTTATACTATTTTACGCACAATTGCTTCGAGTTTGAGGGAAAGCATTTTTTGCAAAAAGAGGGCACAGCAATGGGGGCGGCATTTGCGCCCTCATATGCCATTTTGTTTATGGCCCATTTTGAGAACAGTTATATTTATCCCTCTCAATTCTATAGAAGCAAGGTAGTTAAATATGTGAGGTTTATTGATGACCTCCTATTTTTGTGCAGAGGTGTACCCGAGGAATTTGGTAACTTTGTTTCGGAGATGAAGCAAAACCTTTGGGGTTTGGATTTCACTTACATTATAGGGGGCAGAAGTATCCATTATTTGGATGTAGAAATCTATGTGTGCCCTGGTGATAAAATACAGTACAAACCTTATCACAAGAAGACTGCAGCCGAAAATTTTCTTCACGCCTCCAGTATGCATAGTGACTCTTTGATAAGTTCTTTACCATTAGGTGAGTTTAAGAGAATAGGTAGGCATATTTCAGAGAAAAGTTTGATTCCAGAAGAATTTAATAAGGTTGAAGGAAAGTTGATAGAGAGGGGATACTCTGTTATAAGTGTCAGGAAAGCTAGGAGGAAGGTAGAAAGTGAGTTAGGTCTAACAAACGGTCTGGTAACAGGGTTAGATTCCGAGGTTTAGGGCACTCTGGGAGTACTAGGACTGACGTTGATAAAGTTGGTGGTAAGAATGGTTCATGTGACAAAATATTTTTTGTAACCAGATTTTCCCATTTTTCCAATACATTGAAGGAATTAGTGGGTAGATTTTGGCCCATTATTTGTGAAGATGAAAGAATAGGAAAACTTTTTCCGTCAAGGGTGACCTTTTCATTCAAGAGATATTTTAATCTCAGGGAAATATTGAATTTTAGAAAAAATGGTAGATTGGGTGAAGGTAACAGAAAAGGAACTTTTAGGTGCGGAAAATGTAAGGTGTGTAAGTGGGTCAGGAATTTGGATGGTCTCAAAATTAATGAGGTCAGATATAATGCCACTGAATTTTATGATTGCAATTCAACTGGGGTTGTGTATATCATAGGATGTGGCTGTGAAAAACAAAATTGGTACATAGGACAAACTACTAGGAGGGTCAAATTAAGGATCTTAGAACACCTAGGAGATATAAGGCATAGGAGACTAGAGAGTCCGGTAGGAAGACATTTTTGTGATAATCATGGGGGGGTTCCAGATGGTTTTGTATTCAGTGTTTTGGGCAGACCCAATGTAGTTGGTAATGAAGCTATTTTCTGGGAAAAATTACTTTTGATGGAATCTAGGTTCATTCTCAATTTAAAAACATTGTTTCCCAATGGAATGAATATGGAGGTGTAATGTATTTTCCACATATTTCTTGAAAATAGGGAATAATTGGACAAATGAAGTGTCTCTTAAAAAAATGTTAATAATTAAACACATTTTTGAATGAATTGTATGCAAGGGTCATATGAAATTATTAATATGTATTTTTTCCATACAGTATTCATATTTATGTATATATTAATTAAAGTTTAAAGCAGGAAGAAAGGAAGAAGTTAAAAAATAAAAAATACTGTTTATATTCTAGCATTTATGTATTAATTGTTATGTATACATTTTTCCAGCTAATACTATGTACATTTTTATGTATTGGGGGAAAGATGCCAGATAGGTGCTGTAAAATAGTATAAAGTGAGCCTAATTGTATAATTAGGGGATGGTGCATCAATAATTCAATCAAAATGCTCTTTAAAAATGGGTGGTGTGTGTTATGTAAATTGTATTCCAGGAGAAGGCGAAGGCCGAGGTACCAGAATTAAATATTTCAAACGTGCAGCAGTTGGTGTTCTTCATTTGTATATTTGCACTATATGTCTATGGGCATCTCTACCTTCATTGCTCAACAAGTCTTGTAGAGTGTTATTTCTCCTAAAGCCAAAGGATGGCATGGTTCCAGCACTTGCACTCATTTTCTCATCAGAGGCTAATATCTTCCAATTATTTCTGATTATATCACAAACCTCATGTACATTATTACTATAAGTCAGCATCAGCCTTGGTGCTTTGTTCTGTAATTTCCTATTTGAATTTGTTAATTCATCTAATTCCCTTGATTTAAACCATGGGTTAAATCAACCCTGTCTATATTTCTTCTGCCTAGCAAAAGTTTGACTCACCTTCTGCTCTCCATAGCCCCTTTCTATAAAGTACGCTTTAGTTGTTCCATTTTTATTTTAAAGTCATCTTCCTCAGTGCATAGTCTGGAAACCCTGCCCAGCTGTCCCTTGAGTTTATTATTAAAAGTATAGTGGGGATGCATGCTGTCCCATGCTAGCAGGCTATTTTTCCAGCATCCTTTTCTATAAAGTGTGGTTCTAAACCCCCCTGTATCCTCCAACAATCTTATATCCAGGAAGTCTATCTCTGTTCTGGAGACATTCAAAGAAAATTTAAGGAAGGTGGTAGAAGATCCTAAATAACTGACAAAACTAAAAAGGTCTGCCTCATCTCCCTCCCATAACAGAAAAATATCATCCACAAAATGCCTGCATAAATATATCCTGTCCCTCCACTTATTTGACTGTCCTAACACAAATTGTCTCTCCCAGAAAACTAAAACCAGGTTAGCATAGGTACTCGCACAGCGGGTGCCCATGGCTACCCCCTGTGTCTGTCTGTAGTGGTTGCCTCCACATATAAAGACATTATATTCCAGAACCATACTCAACAGTTCTCTCATCAATTTCAGTTTGTCCTCCCCCAGCACATTCATTTCCATTAATAAACGTGTTACCGTTTCTAGGCCATAGTTATTACTAATCACTGTGAAAAGACTCAGAACATCGAGGGTTACCATGATGTACTGCAAAATACCTTTCACCTCTAGCATTTCTCATAATGAAGTTAGAAAACGCCCAGAGTCTCTCAATACCTCCTTACAACCCATTACACCGGGTCTCAATAGGCATTCCAACAATATCAAAATATTTTCAGTGATCCACCCCCTCCCTGAGACAATGGGTCTCATGGGAGGGTTGACAGGATCTTTACGTAATTTTGGGAGAGCCTTAAAAACCAGTGTAACCAGATGCTCTATCCACAGAAAATCAAATAGATCTTTATCCATTAAGCCATCAGCTTGTAAGCATTTTAAACCAGTCCTCACCTCAGAAATAATTCTATTTAATACAATTGGGGAAATCTGTGTGTAAGTGGATGTATCTGATAGAAAATCAGCTAATTTATCCTGATAAAAACTCTTTTCCAAAATAAACACAGCTCCTCCTTTGTCCGCATTCTTAATAACTATGTTTGTGTTACCTTGTAAACCCTTAAGTGCCTGTCGCTGCATATCTGTCAAGTTATAAAAACTCCAAGTATACCCCTTGGACAAATAAAGTAAAATATCCTGTTCACAAACCTTGATAAATGTACTCATGATTAAAAATAGAAAGAGAAGTGCTAGATTGCCGCAACGAAACCTGAGCTGCTCAGGTTGATTATTATTATTACCAAATATGCACTTTAGCATCAAATTCCTACCAAATAACATAAGATCCAGGATTATTTCATTAGAACTGCTTTCAGTACTTGGGACAAAAGTTAGCCACTTATTGAGTACAAATAACTCATCAACAGATAATGCATATTTAGATAGATTAAAAACAATATTATTGTCACCAGTCATTCTGATGTCCTCCTTTTCTTGTGTTCTCTCTGTTCGTTCTGCTGATGTGTCCAATCCCCTTTCTTCTTGATGGGAGAGGGCAGGGTAGCAAAAAAGAGATGCCCATAGACATATAGTGACAAGGAAGGGGACCAGACCGTGTGGTTCCTGTAAGGCTTGTTGTTATATCAATTTAGATACTGAGTTTATCCATCCCAGCACTGGGAAAAACTATCATTTTGCTGTGAGTGCCAATTGTATATCTATGAATGTTATATATTTAGCCGCATGCCAATCTTGTAACTGTTATTACATAGGAAAGACCAACTGTATGTTAAAAACTAGAATTTTGAATAATTTATCAGCCATTAGGTTAAAAAAAATAGCACAATGCTCTTTTTAGGCATGTATCAGCATTTTCAGGTCATAATTTCAAATTCATGGTTATCAGGATGAAATCTAAAGGGAACAGGGGCTATATTGTGAACAGGACTGAGTGTGAAGAAACTAGGTGGATTATAGAACTAACAGCACACAGATTTCCTGGCCTCAATGAGGTCATGCCTATTAAGCCCGCCTTGAAGAAAAGGCAGACTCTATATTAAATAGTGATTGGCTGTGAAGGGTTTTAAATGATTTCCTGTTTTTGTAATGCATTGTTTGAAGAAGGGTAGTAACCCGAAAGCGCTTACTGTTTCTGGATTTTATTTAATATTTTTATCTTCGTATTTGCTGCTTGTACTAGTGACGAATAATACTTCATATTGGTGGCAACTGCTTTTAATGGACTTGTGTTGTTTGCTCTGAGCTGTTGCCTTTAGTGAGGTCTTCCTCTTTCTTGGACTTTATCGATGAAACTAAAGCAGAGGTTGGAAAAAGTTAAGTCATTCAAACAAAACTATATTGACAACATGTGGGTGTAATAGGGAAAACTGCTGGATTTGTAAATAAATAAATAGTAAGACAGAAATACTCAAAACTTAAAGAGCAACAGAATCCAGGTAGGAAGACCTAGTTAGATCACCTACTGCTGCTTTGTTTTAGGGCAATTAACTTGGTGAGGCCCTGAGGGAACTCAGTGATACAGAGTCACCTGGGGGTAGATCAATGATTGGTAACCTTTAAACTGGAGAAGGAAGGACCACATCTATACCAGCAGTATGAAATGGCATGGAGGGTAATACAACTGAAGTAGGGAGGGAAGTAGATGTCTGGTCTTCACAGGCAGCCATTGTGGGGGACACATATTAGAGTAAAATAAGCAGGTGTCCATCTACAGCAAGGAGTAATGGAGGGGCATGGTGGTGAAATAAGCTGATGTCTATGCATAGATGAAAATAATACTGCCCTAAAAAGTAATCTAACCTACAGAGCTGCATGAGAGACAAAGGTGTTGGTACTGGCAGTCAGCCACACTGAAGTCAGCCATACTATGCCAAAACAGGTCAGCAAGCAGCAAGGATGAAATGAGGACAAGATCAGTATTAATCAGCTCTTAAGAAGAAAAACTGTTACTTTGATTGGTGCAGGCATCTGTCAGCGGTGCCTGACATTGATGGCAAAATGCATGTGAGATTCTAAGGTAAGTGAAGACATGGTTACAATTTACTGTACTATCGTAAGTACAGACATTCATACTATACTCTGTCTTTTCTCTGCGCATACAAGGGAACTTTGAAAGTCTCATAGGACTCCAATTTTGCAAAGAATTTTAATCATTGCTAATATTTACATGATGCCCTGTTGGTGTTCTCTGTTTTACCCCACTCCCTGCCTCATCTGCATTGTGTTTGGCTACAACCTCATTGTTATCCTCTCAAATGATCCCAATTAGTCTTTGTCCTCAACCTCATACAATGAGATACACTGACTTCACACCTCACAATTGTTTTCCTACCCTGTCTTTTAACCTTCTGTGCTATACTTATTTTGTCTCTTTTCCCACATATGCAATGCTTTCACTGATAATAATTTAGCTCCCCGTACCCCTTGTTTCATTTGAACTTCCTACCCTACTCCCTTTTAAAGTTGGTTGATTATGCATCATACTGAGTCTGGACATTAGAGCCATTGACTGTATTTCTGTAAGGCTGTTTCAGATGATATTGCATTGTTTGTCAGCATACCAAGACCCACCAGTGGAGTTACACCTGGGGATGGAGTCCACCAGAAACTACTGGTACCTATAGTTTCCCTGGGTTTTGTCTCAGCCATCTCAAAATAACTGTATAGAACAACTATGTAGACTCGCCAGCCAAAAGACAAAGATGGAATGTCAAATGCAAGGTCAATCAAGTGGTGGGAAAGAACAAGGCAGACTGAAATTGACTAGACCCTCACAGAAGAAAACTGTTACTGAGAAATACCATGTCATCTGTTTTCTGGAGAGGAAATGCAGTTTGTGTGGGAGGATAAAAATAACAGCAAAGATAGCCTTAGATTTACTTCCACAGTTTTATCTAATGCCAGACTTCTTGAGCAGGGGTGGTCAGTGCTAGTATGGAGCTTAACTTTGAGAGAGGACTTGCCTGTGTGTGTGGAGACTCACAACACTCTGGCTGCATGCTGTACAGTTGGAGACTTTGCCATATATGAGAGGGTCACCTCAATGTGACTACAGATTGTTGTTTGTGCATATGCATTTAAATGCTGTTCAAAATATTCAGCCTTCTTGAAACCCATTGGTGTTGTACTTACTACAGAATCATCTACTCACTGTGCAATGCTAAAGGAAGAAGCCAGTGCTCAAGCAACCAATAATAATAATACCTGGAAGAGCACAATTAGTAGAAATGGCTTGTCTGATCAGAACTGAACTAAACAAGAAGATAGTCATGGATTGTTAATAGTGAATTCCATGTCTGAATACAAGACTGCTCACAGATGTACTTGGTACCAAGACTGCTCACAGATGTACTTGGTACCAAAGTACCCCGGGCCAACGTCTGATGACTAACTTTGCAGATGAGACATCAGACCCGAGCCACGAGAGGTGATTCACTGTCAGCCAAATACTACTTGGTTTTGATGAACTGGGTCAGATGGTTGGGTGGCATGTAGACAGACCTGAGGAAACCATATATGTCATGAGGGTAGTTTGAGAACCACTGCCAGAAGTTCTTCTCCCATGAGCCCTTGGAAACTATGGACATAAAATCTGTAAGGACTCAGCTCAGGGAATGTGAAGATGAGGGTACAGTGAGAAGTAGTGGTCAAAAGGGGTGAGGTACTTCTTGTGGTAGTAACATAGGGCCTTGCTTGAAGATATCAGTGGTGAGTAGAGCTATTAATGTAAAGAAAGAGGCCATTTGTGCCATGGGTACCAATTGGCAACTATGGTTGTTCATAAAATTGAGACTTGGAATAAATTTGGTGAGACCATGGAGAAAAGCAGTCAGATTGTCTCACAGAATTTCTGGCAAACTGTCTGATGAATCAGAATGGGAAGCAAGGCATCACCCAGGCTGTTCTCAGCAAATGTGTAGAAGCACTGACCCCCAGGATGAAGCACTTTCAGGAGGTGGGTGGAATACTCTGAGGAACTCCTGAAACTGATAACATGATGCCCTCTAGGAATGCAGCATGAGAAGCACCTGACAGGACTGGATCCATTTCTGAGCATGAGGTCACTCCAAAAATGAAACAGTTCTGTTGTGAAAAGGCAATGTAAGTGGATGAAGTAGAGATGGAAATCCTGAATACACTAGACACTGTTGGGGTGTCACGATTAAAGTGCCTTTTTCAAGATTGCATGGAAGGAGGCGGCAGTGCATCTGTACTGAAACTGTGATAGTGATCCTCATTTTAAAAAAAGAGAAAGGGCATGTTCCAGCGATAGACAACTAATCCTTTAGAACACTTTTGGGAAAGCCAACATGCTGGGACGAGGACTTTATCCTATTGTGGATTCTCTGTTTCAGAAGGAGCAATGTAGATTTTATTCTAGCTATAGAACAGTGGATCAACTGTTTGTTGTTTTACTGATGTTAGAGATGTCATAGGAGTTCTCCTGTGCTGCCAACATGAACTTTCAGGAGCTGGAGAAGGTATGTCTTTTACCTAGTAATGCCTTGTGGGAGGAACTGTAACAGTATGGGGTCCCAGACTCACGGTCGCATACCATTTAGTCTATGTGTTTGAGAAGTGTAGATTTTGCCTATTGTCCTAACATTATTTGACTACATTGCAGGTGTACATGGGACTTCACCAAGGGAGTATCTTGTTTCCTCTCCTGGAATGAATTTGGAAGAATACAACACCACACTTCACCTACTCAAGCATACTAGTTTGACACCAAAGACACTATTCACCTACAGCAAGACAGATGATTAATTCTTGTCGAATGAATTTTGGTTTAACCTATCTTGCTCCCAGAGAATCATCACATTGGCAGATGTCCTGTTAGATAGAAATCATCACTAATTTCACCCTTTGCTAAAATGATATTCAATCATTATCATTTCCTGCCATCCAGTCTTGCCTTCCTGGTTACCCCCTCTAGTACTATAATTTGATCACTCCTTATAAAACTTCTGCATTAACTCAAAAGTTTTTAACATTTGCATATTCTCCCCCTCTTTTGCCCAGCAAGTTACACCCTCTAGGAGCCATCAGTTTCAGTCATCCCTTACCCAAGATGAATACAACACAATTCCTGACCAAATTATTTTAAGACATAAACAAAAGTCTTCAAACCAAGTATCTTGTCTTTTAAATATGAGTTGCAACCCATTGCCTTGACAGCACCAATAAGACAGAAGAACCCTGGCATAATTCTTAAATGAATCTGTGTCCTGAATTTCATCTTAAGAGTAGTGCTTTCCAAGACCAAGGACGTGGTAAAAGATGAAAAGGTGGTGTCATTCAGCTAATCAATGAAAATTTGCATTGTTTCCTTCTAACATGTTCCTCCATTAACACCAGTTGTGTGCTCAAATGAATCATGTAAGTATGAATGTTTAGTAGGCAAACACTTCAAACTTAGGAATGAAGCTGCCTACATCTCACCTGAGTAGATCTTACAAGGAAATCTAACAGTCTCAATGGCTTTGGCTCCCTTTATACATACGTATAATTGTGTCATAATCATCATGGGAAGTTTCAATAGTCATTGGACCCTCATCTCTGAAAACCATTTTTACAAATATTTTTCAAGCCTGTTATATTAGGCCCAACATCATGTCAGGCAATTGCAGACTGTTCGATTACATTACCATTAAAACATCTGACAAACTAAGGGAAATAACTTTTCTTCTACTGATCTTAATTACCTGCAGTTACTTTCTTCACCTCAAAAAAGTGCTACAGGATCCCTTACTACTTGTTGAGCATTGATTGGCAACTACTATAATCTACTCCTTCTGGAGAGGTCAAAAGTCAAACAAGAAATCATATGTCTTACGATATCTGGGAAACAGTTCTAAACAAGTTACCTTTATACTGCTTCTGAGTTCCTTTAAAACACATTCCGTCCTCTCCAGGATAAGTACTATCACCTCACTGAAAGAAGATAGCAGCACAGTCTCAGCCCTTGGGTCCATCTATTTTGAGGGCTCCTTCTAAATATGAAAAAGGGTTTGGGCTACATATAAATCTATAGAAGGTTCTTTATGACTGGAAAGTACTTATGCTTCAGAAAATTGTGTATATGGTTTGTAATAAAAGTATAGCACCTCTCTCAAAACTATACAACTATCTTCATTTTATAACTCAGAAAAACTTATGGGAAGAGAACAGTCGACTCAGTTGTAAGAAAACTTCAAACACCAGCACCAACACTAACTGTGAATGTGTCTTTCATAGGGTCATAGGTTCATAGGTGTTACTATTCTAACAACCACAAGGGCCTTTTTAAGCCTAGCTATACATCCCAAATCTCTGGCAAGTTCTGATACCCTTGATAAGTGTAAGCAGGGGTTTGGGAGATGAACCATTTACAGGTTACCTGTGTCCATTAGAGACATAGGTGCCAAACCAGGGGATGAATTTCCAGTTTCCCATCCAGTTGCCAAGTTGCACTTGAATTTCGTTAGAGATGAACTCTACTTCACATGGATGGAGTGCCTGTTCCATAGATGCAGTAGTCTCTTGAACATACCTATCTCTCCAGCAGGACCTATTTATATCACAGGCAAGGTTTAAATCTTTAGAATGGGTAATTCCGGTGCTGTTTGTTTTGTGGATATGCAGGAGGTCCATCAGAGTGGGGTCTGGCATTACCCTGTATGCCAAGTGTAGATCTCCCCTCAAAAGCTTGTAGGAGACTGAATACAGGGATAGAACATCTGCAAAGGACATTTTACTTACGCCCTGTATTCTTTTAGTGAGGAACCTCTATGGGCATTCCAATGGCTGGATATGCCTTGTTAGATACATACCAAAGGGGGCATTGTACTCAGTGATAGGTCTGACAAAAAACACTGCAAAACCATGCCATTGGAGAAGTCAGTTAGGGATACACACTTCCACTCTTCTTTATGGACACACACACATCCAACTGACTGCATTGAGAAAAGAACCCCAGTTATCTAAGTGCACAGAGTGCAGAACACAGTACTTAATGCAAGCACTACAGAACAAGTCACATTTAATATTAATTTAATTACCAAAGATTTTAAAAATGTCTTTGCCATACTGTCTCCACTCTTGAACTCCCTTCATACACTTACACTTATTATCAAGGGTATTGAAATTGTACCATTTGGTAAAGTTGATCTATCTGCTCAAAATAAAAAAATACAAACAAACAAGGAAACAAATCCAAATACAGTAGGGGTGAGTATACAACAACATAACCCACATCCTGGAAATGTATTAATGCTCTTATGTAATGGCCTAGAAAAAAATAATAAATCATTTATATGGATACATGCAGACATCCAGAAATGAATGCATATAAGCATATATAAGAAGTTTCTTTAATAATGCACACTAAAAAAGCAGACTGTGATTTTAACCTACAATTTATCAATGCAATAAAGCTAGCAAACAGAGCTTAACCCCTTAAATATACAAACATACATGACCAACCAGTTATAATAATGAATACATCAAACAATGCAATACATGCCACAAGAATTCAGTAAATCATTACATCAATGTTTAAACAAAAAAATGGATACATACCTGTAAAGAAATATATAGAAAACAGGAGTAACAAAAAAGCAAAAACTAAAAGTATGAAAAATTGGATACATACATTCCAAACAAACCAAAAGCACCATCATTTGATGAAAAAAATTGTATCCTACAATTTTATAAAGAAAAAAGAAAAGTGAAACACGGTGAGTATATATGAACACATACATAAATGAAAATATGAATTCTAAATAAAATGTAAATATTTGTATAGTACTTTATGTAACCTGTTAAATGGTCTAATGCATACTCAGAATCATGATATCAAATGATATGTGGTCACATGAGGCAATACAGATTTTATAACTTCCTTGAATATTGATAACAAAAAATACATTTATGATAGTTCATTTAATGTAGGATGAAACATAACTCCCAAATTATGAATCCAAAATAATTCCTTGTGCGGTGGATGGTTAAAGCCTTACCTACCACGTTATCAATACCAATAAAAGTTTAAATTACCCACAATGCATATGGTTAAGCCTATATAGAGCCCTACCAACCTGCTTTTTACATTTTAAATCATTATATATTTTTGTTTATTTTTGCTATATTTTTTTTCCAGACACATGAAGTCTGTAGGTGCATACTGCAACATACACACACACACACACACACACACACACACACACACACACACACACACATACACACACACGCACATGCATACGCACACACACAAACACTGACACACTCACACAAAAATATATATATATATATATATATATATATATATATATATATATATATATATATATATATATATATCAGTTACCTTCATTTCATTAACAGCTCATTTGGTCCATCAGTATTTTGGGATTCAGTCATTTGGTTTGTTAGTCTTCTGAAGGAGATCTGTTGAGTGAAATGAACTTTCAGTGAATTGCTCTTGCTGATTTGATTGTCAGTGAAATGACCTGTCAATGAAATGAAGGTAACCCATATACATATCTACAGTTCCCCTTCAGAAGACTAACAAACCAAAAGACTGAATCCCAAAATACTGACAGACCAAAAGACTGAATCCCAAAATACTGACAGACCAAAAGACTGAATCCCAAAATACTGACAGACCAAAAGACTGAATCCCAAAATACTGAAAACTCAAAATACTGAGGGATGGAATTTGCTCCTTCTTCACTGTTGTGCAATGTTAGAGTTGGTATATATAACTTAGCAGGGGGTGTGGGGGCACAGCCCCCCCACACGAGAGGTGCAGGCGGGCTTGCCCCCTGCATTAAACATGTTTTCAGTATTTTGGGATTCAGTCTTTTGGGCTTGTGTGTGTGTGTGCGTGTGTGTGTGTGTGTGTGTGTGTGTGTGTGTGTGTGTGTGTGTGTGTGTGTGTGTGTGCGTGCGTGCGTGTGTGTGTGTGTGTGTGTGTGTGTGTGTGTGTGTGTGTGTGTGTGTGTGTGTTCCTGCCATTTTGTCAAACGCCCAAAGGTATGAATAGCTGAATGGTCAAAATGTTGATGGAATGTTTCATAAGAAAAATGAGTGGGGTTGCAGGGGATAAGAGTGTTTGTACATGTGTGTATGAATCAGGATTAGGGGTGGGGATAGGTTTTATTTGTTTGTATGCAAGTGTGTGTATTTTAGGGCTAGGATCAGGGTTAGGTAAGGGGATAGATGTAGTGTTGTTAGTGTGTGTTAAGTTTGTGCATGTTCATGTGTCTGAGTGTGTTTTGTGTTGTGGCAGTGTTACAGGAAAGTTTTTTTTAAAGTAAGCTGTTGGTTAGGACTGGGGGAAGGGACACCATTAGGATTAGGGTTAATACCCATTACGAAGCTGGTGCAGAGGAGTGGATTCCTGTACACAACATTCTGTTTGTATTCATAATACTTCTGTTATCTTGCTTGTCTACTGTCATTTATATTCAGGATTTGGCTGATAAGTTTCGATTGCTTCCAGAGTTTGCATACTTTAACATTATATAGAACTGGGTATGGAAAGCAGTTCCATCTCTTCCAACAAATAAAGTCCCAGGTCCTCATTACATTTATTTATTTATTTGTTTAATGTTTAACCAGGAAAGTCCAACATGGAACAAAGCCAATTTTCAGCAGAGGCCCCAAGCAGAAACACTCCAGTCATATGTCTTTCTAATGTGGGAGGAAACCTGAACACCCAGAAGAAACCCTCACAAATGCACGGAGGACAAGCAGACTCCTCACAGAAGGCACTCCAGCCCAGAATCAAATGGGAGAGCCTCTTGCTGTGAGGCAACAATGCTACCGCTGCACCATCGCACCATCCACATTATCAGTGCATTGCATTATCTAACAAATTCTATATTAAGCTAAACTATGTGATTCTCTCAATCCTTATGCAATTATTTCATTTTATGGATATCACAGGATATTTTCTAAACAAATATTTTACATTTATAAAAAAATACACTGATTTTAAATCAGGGAAAGTTGCAACATAACAGTTATCACATCATCTCATTAAATACACATTACAAACTATATGCTAATAATGTTGAGAAATATCTTACGACCTGTCTGTCTGATTTTAAATATTGGATTTGTAAGAAGCACAGATATTTCCATAATCAACTAACCAACTGGATGATGCAAGCTGTGCTGCTATATATGTCTGATCATGCCCCTTGTCACTATTTTCTTGATCTAACTTTTGTCTCAGTAGATGTATGCAAAGCTTCTGCTAAATTAAATGCAATTGCATATTTGGCACTCCAAAGCAATTAAAGATTCCTGGCAGTATTTCCAAAATAATAAAAACTTTATTTTACTATGCTCTTTTTTTTGTTTTTGATAAATGGAGACAAGTCAAAAGTAAATATGCAAACATCAGTGTTAGACAAGGATGCCTTGCTGTTTCCTACATTATATTTTCTTAGTTTAAAACCTTTTTTTGAACAGACGAGACAATAACCATATAACACCAACAGTTATTTCTGGTATTCATTGCAAATATTTTGTTTTTTGTGGATGACATATGAATAAAAAATTCAGTTCAAACCTTTTATCAGTTAGTTGAACATATTACAGCTTTTAGGCTATACAATAAATACAAATAACATTTTAATTATTCATGCAGAAAAAGTGTATATGGACAACTAAGCTATTTAAAAAAAATTGAGATGGTCATACATTAAAGAAAAGTTTCAGTCAGCTGAAAGATCCCTGCAGCTAATATATGTAAAGCCACACACACATCGTGGACTGGTACTGTGTTGATAGATGCACCATTCAAGGAAGTGTAGACATGTGTTGTTCTCATATGCAACCTCATGGAAGACGTGGAATACCTATCCCAGTGGATACTGAGGAATGTGTGGCTTTACATATATTAGCATAGGGACCTTTCAGTAACCTAGTGGAGACATAGTGGGAGTATCTTAGGCATCTGCTTTGAGAATACTTCATCAGTTCTTCAATACCATGCTTCATCATATTGGAGAGCATATGCATTCCAACGTAATCCAGAAGAGAGTCAGCACCATGAGGAAGTTCTATGATATAGCACATTTCCCTGAGGTACAGGCGGACATAGATTGTACCCACATTAAACTAAAGATCCCATTTGGTGAACTGGATGGAAGTACATGAACCACAAAGAGTATCATTCCATCTATTGCTAAAAGGTCTATAATGTACAGGGTATCATCTATAAGCTGTATGCAAGCTGCTGGGCAGTTATCGCTACTCTCACATGTGGCACACCTGAGACCTGTACCAATGGTTTGTGAGGGGGTGACTTCCCACATCATGGGCATCTTGTGGGTGATACAGGACACACCCTGGAACCCTGACTGATGACACACATAAAAATCCACAAAATCAAACAGACCAGGGTTACAGCCATGCCCAGTCACAGGCAAGAAACTTTACTGAGCATTTTTTTGGATGCTAAAGGCAGGTTTTCATTGTCTAGATTCATTGGATGGTGCCCTGCAGTATGACACTGGAACATGTGTGAAAACTGTCTGTACATGCAGTGTTGCACAATATTATACTTAGGAAATGATTATATCACGGTGTACACTTGTAAGGCCAGCAGTTCTGAGTACAACACCAGGACAGGCTGAGTCAGACAAAGATCCAGAGGAGGAGGAGAAGGCAGCAGCAGGGAATGACCATGCCAAATAGAGGTGGGTACAGTATACTGTGGCACTTGCAAAGAGGCAGCAACTTCCTCATAGCTTCAGAACAGAATATACAAGAGTTAACTATACACACTAGTGTTAAAATGATGCATGCAAGGCCAGCACCATTTAAATATGCATAGCCAGGCTACAATGTGCATAAGACATAAGCAACCCAAGTAACAGGGTACAAAGGGCAGGGCAGAGTTATCATTTGCACGGGTGGAGGAAGGAGCACAGGAGTGTACATATTTCACAGGGAAGTGAGTGAGTGTGAGTGTTGAGGAGTATGAAGATAAAAAGTGTTTTTCTGTGAAATTACAATACTCGAGGGAGGGGGGGCTTTGAGAAGGGCTAGTGTCAATGGAGGTGTATACTGTACTGGAGGCTGTGCTGGTGTGAATATGGGCCTGCAGGTATACAGCATCATCAGTAACTTCAGCACTGTGGCATGGTCTATGTGTCAGGTCCAGACCATAGATAGAGGTACAGGGTTCAGCATCACATGCACTCCCTGCCCACAAGAGTTGGCTCTACCAGGCATTATGCTGGATGTACCATGACCCTGGCTAGATGCTGGTGGGTTGCTTGACCTTGATCGACATCTGCTGTGAGATGAACCACCATGATGACTTCCACAACCATGAAAATAGCCTGTCCTGGGAGTAGATGCCTCCATAACAAATGTTGCTGTGGAAGTGTTAACATTAACATCTGTAGATGTGACAGATGACAAGCTCTGTGGATGGCCATTTGCCCCCAGCAGGTGAGTCAGAGAAGACATTGCATGTTTCAAAGCGTGACTGAGTCTACCCAAGGAATCATACACACAGGACATACACACCCATATGTCATCACTCACACCCTGCATCAACCTAAATAACTCAGCCAAGGCTGTGGTAGTACTACCCTATGCCTCCATGATGACTCTGCACATATGCTGGGCTGCGATGACTGACACACCAGTCTCAGTGGGAGGGTGCTAACCATACTTCCCAGCAATCACCATTACCAATGCCTCTCTATAGACCTCTATGCTAAAGGTAGATTCTGATGTCTATCTACTGGGGGCCAGCACACTTCCCTTATCAATAGTGACCCCATTAATCTGTTCTTCATGCGGGATGTCAGTAGCCATGGTATCTAAAGGCATAGAAGATGTTTCTATGGTCTGTGCAGGGAATGCAGTGGTTACTTTCTATGGGACCACCACACACACTTTATACTCCCTGACTGTGCTAGCTCATCCCTATTATCTTTATCAGAGGCTAAAGATCCTCCACTATCTGGTGGGAGCAGTACTAGAGTGCTGGTGTCACATAAAGAGTCACCTGTGAATACAACAAAGCACAACCTATCCAGTCTATGTATGACCCAGCAACACAAGTATACATAAAAACTGTGTCTTTCAGACAGGCTATGAACTCCTTTGTTTCCATTAGAGGTAGTGCGCTTGATCCCCCCACCCCATTGTATTATGCTCCCCGTGGCAGGATCTGTGATCTGTGATTAGCATCCCTGTATCATATCAGTGGCCTTGCAGTACACTATTCCCTAACTATAGTGCTGCCCACCAAATTCAATAATATTGGTTACAGTATCTTCCCAGGCATGATCATGACAGAGCTGCTCAGCTGCATGCAGGTAAAGAGTTGTCAGACATGGTGATAGAAGATTGGAGTGACAGCTCTTTCTCTATGTCTGAAATTTTGGCCTGACATGTAGATGATGTCCCAACAGATGCAGTACTGTGTTCTGCTTGGCCTGTACTTAGGCATTGCTCCTTTGGTATGGAAAACAGTGGAATTAACAGACTTGCATAGCCCTTAGAAATTGTAACATCACTGGTATCTTGCTTAGCCATCTAACATACTGTTATTCTGTCTGATACTTATATATCTGTATCCACAATCTTTAAATATTGTCAGGCACCTAGGTTTACTGAAAATATCCCCTACAAAACAATCACAAAACTGTAGCCGACAAAGGAAAAATGACTGTTCCTATCACAGCTGCAATTATTCTGGCAGATGAGATTTGTGCAATTTATACAACAGTAAAATCTACTGAACAATGCTCTGACCATGTGGTTATGGCTGTATCTCCCATCAAGTTTAACAATCCTGTGGCCAAGTAATTGCTGTACCCTTGCAATCTCCCTGTCAATACATCTTGCCCAGCAAACTTAAAAGTACTGACCAACAAACATCTTATTATCAAAAAGGCTGACCAGCAGTTCAAACCAATCATATTACACATGAATGGACTTGTATGACGTAGCATTTACCTTAAACAAACAGGGATATTTTCTTCTAAAGTACTGATTTCTTTAGAAATGCACTTTTTGTAGGAATCAAACTCTAAGGTCAGAGGTTTCTTCTATAGCATAATGAGGATCCATGAATTTGGCCATGCTTATATCATGCAGTTTCACCAGGCTAGGCATTATGATTATGCTATTTAAGGTTCAGCTCATTTTTGTTTTTGATTTGCTCGATTTTTGTGAAGAGCACATCTGCTAACCATCAAGCAGAAGTCTGCACAATGCCATGTTCATATCTGGATCCCTGTGGACAGCATTGCCCATGTACAGTCCAGACCATACTTTCATGGGGGAAATGTAATTCCATACTTAACAATCTGTACATGAAGGTGCAGTACACCACTATCCTGTACTATTTATTGGCATCAGCTAGCATCACATTCATTCATGAGTGGACTGTTGTGCAGTAGTCTGCATATACAACATAGGATAATGCTGCCACTTTTAGTGTGACTGCTTTCATAGCTCAGCCTGTAAATGAAGTGCGTTATACAGTCTAAATGAAGAGAGCTGAAGGCTCAGATTTCCCAAGGCTTGAATACATGCTGTGCCTTTTATTCTGTCAGTCTGCAAGCGTGTAACAATAACTTGCTATGTGCTTCACTGGCAGCTTTAATGTGACTTCTTCCATAGCACAGCTTGTAAAATGAAATGCTTTGTACAATGTAACTGGAGAGGGTTGGGGACTCAAATTCCCATAGGTTTAAATGCATCCTGAGCCTGTCATTCTGCAAGTGTCTGCTTCATTGATTAGTATGACTGCTTTCATAGCTCAGCTTGTAAATGAAGTACTTTGCATAGAGAGTTGAGGGTTCAATTCCTCTCAGGGTTGTATAGTGTCACACCATTGTTACAGTACAGCACTTGCTTCATGGCATTTGCATTACAGTATAGGTACAGTGATTAGGATTTGCTGATGTCATAACTGCTTTTTGGTCACTATATCTTGTTACTTTTCTGTATCCTAACCGTCACGTTTTTTTTTTGCTTTTTTTATTATTCATTTACTTGAGATTGGCATCTCTGTGTTTCACACCCCATTCTCCACTGTCTTCCAGATGCATGTTTGCATCTCCACCTCTCTATGCAATCATGACTATGCCATACGTTTGTTTCTGTGGATGTACTACCTCCAGCTCTACCCTCCTACCTTAGTCGTACTTCCTTTATTAGCTGAAAATAAGTATCTTTTCTGCATACACGTATCCTTGGCTTAACAAACGTTGATCAACACACAAGCCTCATGACAATGTAGGATGCTCACAAACTTTGTTTCACTTACCACAGTTGTGTGCAGAGGTTTGCAGCAGGTATCCTTGAGGTGCATACTTAACAGATAAGCACTATTGGCACCTATACTTCCTGTGGCTATACTGTGGTCTTACATGATCTTCCCACAGGTCACTGCTGTGGCTGAGATTGGGATCTTTTCAGGGCTGATCATGTGCACTTGGCTGGTCACATACACTGTTAATTAGCATTGGGGATCATTGTGCATTTACTGTAAAGAGAGTAGGGTTGGTCGAGATCACAGACACAATGTTTTTAATCCCTGAGACTGTCTTTATACGGTGTACTGAATTTGTAACTTTATCATTGATAAGGTATAGGCATTTCTTAGTTACAGATAATATCTGACTGGAATTTTTGATATATAATGCAATTTTCCTCTTAAACATTATTGGCATGCAAAATATCCTAGGGTATGGGAGAAAATTTTGTGGCATGGGTGATCTCCCATAATCCCTTGGAATATTATATTTGCACATCACCATTATTATGCTGGTTTAAAAGTTCTGAGATTCTGAATAATATATGTTGCCACTAATGTGTCTGGACTTCTGCAAAAGAGAATGCTATATTTACATTTTCCTTTTACAAATTATATTGGGACAATTATCATGCCATATTAATAAAAACTATTGATATTTCATCTAAACACTGCAGTGAGAATTCTTTGGCACTGCTATAAAAATTCTTAGTTTCAAAGATTCATTTTTCATGGACTAAAATCCCAGTATTGTTCTGGTGTCCTTTAATAAAGCAGATGGAATTGTTCAAAGTGCATTAACAGTTGAAGTTTCATAATTTAGTTCCTGCAAGTTCAAACTGGATAAATATAACTCTCTTCATCCTACTTGGTTCAACCTATAATGATACAGGTGAAAGGTTTATTAGCTAAGTTTTAAAATAAATGTAGATATTGGGACCAAGCTTTGATTACGACATTGATGCAAAAGTGGAATAAATTTCTTTTACTAAATTTGCCCAAGACAGATGACTTGTTACAGCTGTGGATATCATACAATAAATGTATTTTTTCACCAAGAACTAGGATAATTTAATATAAAAATTTCCACCTGGCTTATCTTTACATACCAATGATGGGTAGGGAATATACTGCATAAATGTCATATGGGTTATTGCGGATATATTTGGTATTTTTAGCCAAAATGCAGACAACATTGGTTAAAATCTGTAGAGATCATTTATTCTATAATGGATAATCAAGCTCCTTTGGATCTGTTTTTTTTTTTTTTATTTGGTTGTTAAGACTGTTTAATGAAGGCTTTTCTGTTAACAAAACTAAGGCTTATTGGATTAGTCATAGGTTCATAGGTTTATACTAGGCTATCTGCCCTAAGGCATTTATAAGCCTAGCCCAAAGTTTTGTGGCTTAACGCCACCCCTTATATGAAAAAATACTGTACCCATTAGTTTGTTGTGCCTCTGTCCAGCAGTGACACAGAGATGATTCAGGTAAAAAACCTACGATCTCCCATCTGCAGGTCAAGATTTCTCTTGAACAGAGCCAGCGAGGTGCTCTGCCTCACATGGACCGGGATTTTATTCCACAGCATAGGGAGTCTCTGAGTGATAAATCTATCCCTCCAGCATGTCCTATTTATATCCGTGCTAAGGTTTAAGTCGCTTGCTCTAGTGGTTTTGTTGGATTTGGATTTTTTGAGGTGGAGCATATCCATTAATTCCGAGTTGGACATGGCCTTGTATGTCAGGCACATGTCACCTCTGAGCAGACGGTATGCGACTGAATAGAGCTGGAGTTTCTTCAATCTGGCAGCATATGACAGATTTTGGAGTCCCTTTATCCTTTTGGTGAGGAACTTTTGGGGTCTCTCCAATTGCTGCAGATGTCGGGTGAGATACATCCCGAATGGGGCATTGTACTCGATCATTGGTCTGATAAGTGAAGAGTACAGGGAACAATGACCTCACTAGATCTGGATGTGAATCCCTTCATGATCAGGTGGGCAATGTAGAAGGTCTTTCTAACCACTTTAGCAATGTGAGTGTCAAAAGAAAGGCCACTGTCAGCCTGGGTCCCCAGGTCCCTGATAACCTCTTCTGTGCTTAGTGGATTGCCACCTATATGGTATCTTGGGGTTACCTTGTTTTTCCCGAAGGGTATGGCTATACATTTTTTGGCGTTTAACTTCAGGCCATGGCTCTGGCACCAGCTATCTGTTTCCATGAGTCCCTTCTGAAGGATATCCGTGTCCGATGCACTTTCCACTATGGCGCCCAGTTTGCAGTCGTCTGCAAACTTTGTCAGCCAAAGTCCTCCCATGTTGGCCTGTACTTCTGAGAAGTAGATGCCGAACAATAGGGGGCCAAGGACCGAGCCCTGTGGGACACCACTTGTGACTGGCTTGGAGTCTGACATAGTGCCAGCAACTCTCACCCTGTGGGTTCTGTCCTTAAGCCAGTTTGCAACCCATCTTGTGACATATGGGTTTACATTTAAGCTGGTAAGTTTTTCTACAATACCCGAGTGGGGTATTGTGTCAAAAGCCTTTGCAAGGTCAAGGTAGGCTGTATGTAGTCTCCATAGTTACAAAAAGATTAATATTGTCATAAATGAACCAGGAATTAACTACTAAAATTCCCATTAGTTAATAGCTGATTGTTATTTCAGAATATGTCTATTTCATAAATATGAGCACAATTTACTAGCAACACTAGACTGGGGTGGGTGAAATTTGTTTTTTCCATTTTTTGAGATGACATTTTTCTTGTGTGTGTGTGTGTGTGTGTGTGTGTGTGTGTGTGTGTGTGTGTGTGTGTGTGTGTGTGTGTGTTTCAATTCTTTGTATCTGAAATGGTTTACTGAATTAAACATAATAAATAAAACTAAAATGAACAGACAACAGTAACTATTCTCTTTTCCAGGTCTGAGGTTGATAATTTCCTGACAAGCCTCAAAAAAGAAACATACATGACTAAGCAAAAAAAAAATAGCAATAATACATAAATTACATAAATTCAAACAAAACTACACAAAATGGATGAAAAAAATAATCTGCTCAGTGCTCACACAATCCACACTCATTCTCAAATTCTCAGTAGTTTGATTTTCACTAAACATAGTGTACAAACTTGTTGGATCTCCCTTCTAGTCTTACTTCCTTGTCCTCCTGTCTACTGTAACCAATCAATGCACAGCATCGCTAACATTTTTGTCTCAAACCTGAAACAGAAGTCACAGATGAGTAAGTTAAATACAAACAATAGTCAAAGTTTAAACATAAACACAATAGTCCATTCAAATAATAAAATTCTTAAAAAATGCATTCTTAATGAGGGTGGATTTGTTTATAGGTTTGTTTGTCAAACATATGACACAATGGCTTTCAACAAGCTGGGCCAGCGTGTGTGTGTGTGTGTGTGTGTGTGTGTGTGTGTGTGTGTATGTATCTATCTATCTATATATATATATATATATATATATATATATATATAGATCTAGGACTATTGAATGAAAGTTCAATGGTGAACACACTTTAATGAAAGCGCTTTCACCGAAAAAGCACTTTCATTAAAGTGTGTTTAAAAAAAAAAAAAAAACAATAAATCTACTTTTATGCAGGGGGGCAAACCTCCCACACCACCCCTACTTTAATATTCTCACTCCGAGATCGCACTACAGTGAGGAAAAGGGAATATTCCCTTATCCACACCAAGTACAATCTCCACAACAGTCATTCCCCCACGACTCCCTCTAGCTGCAGGCATACTTCTGCGAAAGGGCTTTTTCGGTAAAATCAGTACTGATCCCATATATATATATATATATATATATATATATATATATATATATATATATATATATATATATATATATATATATATATATATATATACATACACACACTATATATATATATATATATATATATATATATATATATATATAAATATATGTGGGTCAACTTTTTCTTATCAAAACTACGAGCCCAATTAAGCGAACATGCTCTTAAACAAAAGTGCACTTTCACAAATATCAGTTCAACAAACCAGTAATATTAAAACACAATAAAAAAAAAAAAAAAACTTCAAAGTCATTTTTGCAGGGGGCCAAGCCACCCTGCACCCCCCACACCCCCACTACTTTATATATACTAACTGCAAGATTGCATTACAGGGGGGAAACAGGTATATTCCCTTATCCCGACTGTAGCGTGATGCGGTGCTGCAGTGTTTATTTTTTAATATTACCGGTCCGTTGAAATTTCAAAACTTCAAAACCTATATGGCTGAGACCATGTGATCGAAGTTTTGAAACTTCGAAAGCACAACAAAAACACCACGCAAAAAACTTTACCTTTACATTTTGCTCCCCCACACCCCCTGCTACTTAAATATACCAACTCCGAGATCGCACTACAGTGAGAAAAATCGTAAATCTCCCATTCCATGCTGTATGGCGTTCTCAGTTCAAAGGGTTCGAAGTTTCAAACCTTAATTTTGATCATAATGTATTGGCCATATTGCTTTCGAAGTTTTGAAACTTTGATAAAACAAGGTAGATCCATATATATATATATATATATATATATATATATATATATATATATATATATATATATATATATATATATATATATGTGTGTGTGTGTGTGTGTGTATGTATATATAGATATAGATAGATACTCACACACACATATATCTATCTATATATATCTATATTTATATGGCTAATATTTATTTTATTGGCAAACACTTTTATTATTTGCTGATTTTGTGGGGAAAGTTATTCGGTGGTAAAGTGGGTCAAATTATACCACACTCATATAATTCAAGACGTTTTTCCCTTCTTTATGATTACAGGTTCATAGGTTCATAGGAGGTAGCTAGTCTAGCAGCTGAGCAAGTCTATGTTAAACACCAGCTAACCCTGTCCATGAGGGACATAAGTGCCACCCCCCCTAAGATGAATGTGTGGTCTCCCATCGGTTTGTCCCGGTTGCACTTGAATAGGGAGAGTGAGGAGCTCTGCTTCACGTGAACTGGAAGTTTACTAAAGAGTAGCAGCAATCTCTGGGAGATCCATCTGTCTCTCCAGGATGTTCTGTTAATGTGATAGGATAGGTTAAGATCCCTAGAGCAAGTGACACTTGTGTCATTTGACTTGTGGATGTACAGTATATCCATCAAGGCAGGGTCAGAGACTGCCCTATAGGCCAGGCACAAGTTGCCTCTCTGCATCCTATAAGATACACTGTACGGTGACAGGGCTTTCATTCTGTCCACTTAAGTCATGGTTTGGAGAGCCTGTATTTTCTTGGTGAGAAACTTCTGTGGTTACTCCAGCTGCTGCAGGTGTCTGGTGAGGTCTACACAGAAGGGAGTATTGTACTCTGTTAATGGTCTGATGAGGGTCAAGTACAGTGGAGTTATAACATCCTTAGACCTGAATGTGATGCCCTTACTTATGAGATGCACAATGTAGAAGTCTTTCCTTACCACTGTGGAAACTTGGTGGCCAAAGTTCATATTGCTATCTGCCTGTGTTCTCAGATGTGGCACCACTGGGTTTGAACTTAGGTGGTGTTGTCAATATTGTAATTATCAGGGAAATTCATTATGCCAAAGGGGATAATTATGCACTTTTTGCATTTAGTTTTAGATCGTGGCTTTGGCACCAGTCATTTTTCTGTGTTAGCCTCTCCTGTAATATGTTAATATCACTGGGGAACTCATTGATTGCATCCAGTTTGCAATCATCAGTGAGCTTGCTAAGCCAAAGGTCATCTATTTTAGCCTGGAACTTCTAAGAAGTAGATTCCAAACAGTAAAGGACCCAGCACAGCTCCCTGTGGTGCACCACTGGTGACTGGTCTACTGGTAAAGGTGGAGTCACCAACTTTGACTGTATGTGTTCTGTCGGTAAACCAGTTGGCTACCCATCTAGTGACATAAGGGTTAATCTCCAGCTGGGAAAGTTTCTCATTGATACCTAAGTGAGGGATTGTGTCAAAAGCCTTAGCTAGGTCAAGACAGGCAGGATACACTGCCTTACCTTCATCCAGGACTTTGGTGACTTTATCAAAGAAGTCTACTAGGTTTAGTAAGCATGAACTATCCTTAACAAACCAAACTGGGTTGGGTCTAGTGTTTGAAGCTCACTTATGCCCTTGTTGATAAGGTCCATGATGATTCTTTCCATGGCCTTGCTGATGAGGCTGGTTAGACTTATGGGTCTAAATTTTCCAGTGTCAAGTTGATGGCCCCACTTTGTGCAAGGAGATTACTGTTGCTGTTCTCCACTCTGCTGGAATAAAGTTCTCAGGCTATGGTTAAAAACTATGCCAAGTGGGTCTGCAAGGTCCCGTTTTAGATTGCTGAGATGTTTTCTGGTCCCATTGAGGCCATGTTTTTGGCCTTGGAGAGTGCAGATATGACCTGACTTCTAGAGACACTAGGCAGAGGACTACTTTTCAGGTATGCTTTCGGGTATGGCTGGTGGGGACAGGGGTGTGAGGTTTGCCGCAAATCTGTCAGCTAGCAGGTTGGCATTCTCCTCTGGTATAGTAAGAGTAGTACCATCTATTTCCAGATCGGCACATTGCTGAGCATTTCCTTTTAGATTTTGGGTGTAGTTAAAGAATGCTTTATGATTATCCTTAGCTAGGGGTGTTATTTTAACTTCCTAATTAGCTTTAGAGGACTTTACAAGATATCTGATTTATTTGTTCAAGCTGTGGAGGGAATTCTTCCTCTGCTGAGTCAGCTCCCTCTTGTTCTTAGGCATCAGTTTCTACACAGTTGCTTAAGTGTCTATACAGGGCATTTGTGTACACCTCTGCTTGGGGTCATTGGAGTCTGTGATTGCAGGGGGTATAAAATGTTTATACCATCACTTGGTAGGCTGTAGTTTGCCTTAGAGAAGTTTTTCTTTTTTTTTGCTCCTGTGGTGGTGATAGGTTCAACAGTTAATTTGAATGAGACTGATTTATGGTCTGACCTTACCAGGGAGGGCATCACGCAGGGGGAAGTGTAGTGATGCCACCCATGTTGGTGAGTACTATTTCTATGACATTTGAACCCCCTGTGTGGGTGCAGACTATTTGTTTCAGAGCATTTGTATGGACAAAGTACAGGAACCTCTGGGTGAGCATGTTCTTGCTCATGTATGTCACCCAGTTAATGAAAGGATAGTTGAAATCTCCAGTGACTGATATGTTGAACTGTATGGTGACTGACATGTTCAACTGTATGGCGAGTGACTCAAGTAAATACAGGTAGGCTGTGAGTTTTTCTTGGTTTTTGTTGGGGGACCTACAGCTAGCAATGATGTGGTATGATATTTTGCCAGTAGTTAATTGGACATGGAGCAGTTTGAGAGAGTTGTACTGTTTGACTAGTCTCGAGATGTACTTGGCTTTAATGAAGATGGATACACCTCCAACTTTGGTTCTCTCATACTCATTTTAAGTTTTAAGTTCTGAACATGTGAAAGACATTGTAGTCTTGCATGGTCAGGGTGCTCTCCATGGCCTTGTACCATGTCTCAGTGACTGCACAAATGGCAGCATCTTCCAAGATGAGGAGTGCTTCCAGGGAGTGCAGTTTCATGTTTAGGCTCCTAGCATTAAGCAGTTTGAGTTTATTTGGAGTGGATTTTGTTACGTCTGAAATGTTGTTGTTTTTACATTGACTAAAAATAGCACTGTGGGGGAGACAAGCACCTTTGGCAGTATCCAGAAGCCTAGAGCAGACAGGTGCAGCCAATCTCTGGCAAAGCAGTGTGGCCTGTTGACCATGCCTTCCCAGGCTGACAGATAATTGATCCCCTTGGAATGACACCACATGCTAAGCCAATTGTTGAAGTTGATCATTTTTTGTTCACATTGTGGCAACATCCTGGGTGAAGGCAGAATGCTTAGGGCTAGAATTTTACCTGCCTGGGACACATAATCAGACAACTCAGTCACGTCTCTCTTCATATTGTCCAAAGAAGTATGCCTCAAGTCATTTACCCCAACCTGGACTATGACAGAGTCATAACAGTACTTTGCTGTTGAGAAACTTGAGTGCATGTGTGATCTGATGGATCCTGGCTCCTGACAGGAGGCAGCTGACCATGACCTTCTTCTTACCCAGCCTAGTGAGGGGGACATCTGTGTGTCTCACTATGGAGTCACCCATGACCAAAACATTAGGTTTTGAGATGGTTTTCCTTAAGGCTTATTTGCTGAGACACTGGTGTATGTGTTATTGTGTGTAGTGGTTTCTATTTGCATAGCAGTGTGTGCAAGTGGTTTATGTTTGGGAGGTATATGATCTTTTGACATGCTTCTCGTGAGTATCTTCACATATGTGGGTTTATGTGTTGTGACCTCATTTTGTGTGAGGGGTGAAGTATGTGTGCTGACAACCTGTTTGATGTCAGGTTTTCTGTTATGTTAGAGAATGGATTCCAATTTCATAGTGTAATTACATGTCTCACATATACTGTTTGTTTGTTTTAGGAATAAGTATAAATTAAGCAATTACTACATTGCTTCAAGATGCCCATGTCAGTCAGACTGGCTGGTTAAATAATGGGAAACTGCCTGTCGATTATAGTAGGTTTTTACTGTATGTACTGTTAGGGAAGGGAATGGGCTAGTTTGACCAGTTTTTGTGCTAGGATTAGCAAAGGTGCTTGTTTTATTGAAGGATATGGATGATAAGTGTGGCAACACTGCAGAGTATACCTGTAGTGCAGTAGGGAAGCTTGAGAGGGTTCCACTGACAGATGCCTATGGAAAAATTGAGTTTTAAAGCATTTGCATCTATACAGGGCATCTCTAACCTTGTTGTATGGTGCAATGCAACACACAAGTGAGTGGCTTAAATCCTGGTAAAATTAAAACACTTTTAAGCTAATATACCAATAAGAAAGCACACAATGAACCTTCCTTCATCAATCCCCATCCAGACAAGGCTGGATCCACAGTCATCTGCCACAAGGTTACAGTGGAGCCCTTCTTAATATAAGATATATAAGATAGCTGGTTTAGTGCTCAAGTATAATAATAACTGGCTAGATTCATCAGGTCTGAATGTAGTCCATGTTATCTAGATATCAGAACAGTGCAAAGGAAGTGCACAAAATGAGGCACTAACAAACAGTAAAACAATGAAAGAACAGAAATGATGCAGCTACGCAATAAAATACAGTTCAAAAAAGTGCAGAAGAATCACAAAATATATTTATTTTATGTTATTCTTTTTTTTTGCCTTGGATGCTTTACATTATCTAGACCTCTGGCAAAAAGTGCCAAAAGTAGAGCAGCTCTGATTAATCGTGCACAAACCCACACAAGTGTGAGGCTTAAATTCAGGTAAAATTAAACATTTTTAAGTGAATCTTCTAATAGGAAAGCACACAATTAACCTTTCTCCAGCAAGCCCCAGCTCAGACAAGACTGGATCTACAGTCTTCTGGGGAGCCCTTCTTAATGTGAGATGGCTGGTTTAGTGCTCAAGGCTCGATTCAGCAGGTCAGAATCTAGTCTATTCTAGCTAGATATCAGAACAGGGCAAATCAAGTGCAGAGAAGTGCAAAAATACTTTGAGCCCTTTTGTGTGTTTTCCAGCTCAGACAGACAACATAAACACCTACTGGCACCAGATGAAGAATCCCAGTCCTCCCATTGCAAACTCACAGTAAAAGATTGTCTGAAGTAAATTACTACCACATACAAACTTAAATGGTATGAAGTGCTACCACAAACACACTTAAATATATAAATACAGCAGTGTTCTTTAAACAGCTTACAAATGTGTGATTATTTAATAAAAGCATTTTACTTTGAATAAATGAGCCAAGATCCATCTGGATAAGCTGATTAATTAGCCCCCCAGTCAATAATACTACATTCAGAAATCTCAACCTGGAGGGGCGTGGCCAAGGATGAACACAGGATAGCAGCAGATTTCTTCAGCTTCACCAATTTCACTGCACTGACAGGAAATAATTACTTAAAAAATTAATTTATGAAGTAATTTTCTTTCTAAATATGTTTGTTTTATCTATTTCTTGAACTATATCTAAAAAAGAAAGGAAATTTTAAAAATATTCCTGTCAGAAATCACCTTGGAAATTTTCTTGTCAGTTTCTCTGTTTGAAATGAGTTCCAGTAAGGCAAATTCTCAAGACTCCAGCATCAAGAAAGAACTTCAGTCTCTGATATCTACAATCCAGCAACTTACTGCTAAGATGGATAAACTGGATACTAAAATTGATACCTTCATAGAAAAAAACTACAAAACAAATAGACTTGTTACATATAGATTTGCAACAACAGAAGATCCAGATTACAGGCATAGAAGAGACTGTAAATGACATGGAAAATAGAATCCAAGAAGAGGAAATCAACATAGAGTTTTTGCTGAAACAAAATACACATCTACAAACAAAGCTTGATGACCTGGAAAATAGATCTAGGCGCAATAACATTAGGATTTTTGGACTGCCAGAAAATATTGAAGGTAACAATATTACTTCTTTTTTTAACAACATGGCTCCCTAAAACTTTAGACTTACCAGAAGCATTCTCTTTTGGTATCAAAAGAGCACATAGATCTATAGCTAATACTAACTCTAACAAAAACTATCCTAGATCAGTTATAGTTAGATTTATATCATCTTTTGATAAAGAGATGGTTCTTAAATCTGCTTGGGCTAAAGCTCCTGTTAAGATGAATGAGACAACTGTGCGTTTTGACAATGACTATTCTTCCTTGATAATAGCTAAAAGAAAAGTTTTTCTGCCACTAATAAGGGAGCTTAAAAAAGCATAGTTTAAAACATACCTTCTGTTTCCTGCCAAGCTAAAAATCTTCCTTCCTGATGGTCCTAAAATTTTTGATGACTTCGACTCTGCATTACTGTTTATCAAAAAAAATAAGATTTTGGATAAAATAGAGGAAATAGAGTGGGCTAGTCCTTCATTAAAGAGGTTGGCAACTGAAACTTCGTGGAAGACTTCAGAGAAGAAGAAGAGACTAAAAAACAAATGATTTGTTCTATGTTTTTTTTTCCTTTTTTTTCTCTTATTTTTCTTCATTATTAATCTTTTTAAATATAGTTACTGCATTTCCAGAAAGCCACAAATATTCTGAAAATGATTTAATCAAAGTTATTTTTGTGTGCAAAGAAATGTTTTGTTTCATAATCAGTCAAAATATCTGAGGAACTAATAACAAGCTATCATTCAGTTTGTTTCTCTTTCTGAAAAAGTAAGGTTAGTAACTTGATACATTTTTTTTCTTTTTTTTTCCTTTTCTTCTTTTCTTTATTTTAAACAATGACATTCTATTTAGATTATGTAGTGGGTAAGGGGTGGAGAGGGCAGGGAGAGAAGTGTAATGAAAATATGATCAATGGAATAATAACTTATTTATTCCTTGTAAAAAAGTTTATATGTTGTTTAAATACTATTGCTAATTATACTTTCTTGATTATATTGCTTATGCTTGTTTACAAATAATCTGTCATGCTTTAATTAATAATAATTAGAACTAAATAATAGTAAATAATATGTTTTATTTCCATTTTATTAATATAAGCAGTAAGTAATATTCCATTGTAAATACTTTTTATAGCTTCCTTTTACATTTTTCTATCTCTGCTTTACTCTCTTTTATTTTCTACTCTTTTTTCTTTTCTTTATTCTTTCTCTTTATTTTCTTTCATATTAATATATTGAAATGCTTTTGATCATACAGGCACAGTAAATAATAAGATTTGTATAAAAATTGAGTTGGGGCAAAAATATTGAGTTTTATTACTTATTAATAACTTTGGGCTTAATTTCACTTGCATAGAGGCTGTAATAACCTGCAAAATACTTTGCGAAGGTTTTGTTATATTTAGATGCATTTATACTGCTAAATGAATGTTTGTCACTAGTTTTTAACAAGATTCCCGCCAAAATGTTAAGGGAGACAATTTGGGATGTGGGTTACCTCGTGAACAGTGTCCTCGAGTTGTTTTAAAAGCTTCAACTCTCAGAATTCACGCAGAGAAACTGAAAGCAGTCAATTTGACCTTTGACCCCAGAATTCACACGGACACATCGCAGATTCAGGAAGAACACTCTACCTGGAAGTAGAACTGCTGCAAATGCGACTCTGTGAAGGAAAATGAACTCTTTAACATTTAAATGTGAGTTATTTTATATAATTACTTAAGCATTTATGTTATAATTTATAAAATATGTCAGTTATAATGATTTTAAATGATGCAGTTTCTTGTAGTAAGCAAATGTGATATTTTAGAAGGCATAGAAAGTGAAACATTTATACAAGTGTTCTTGAAAGTTTACTTGACTGCAGCATACTAATTTATGTTAAAAACTTATGATTTAAACATGTACATTACTATAACTCATTTGATTTATCTGATTGACAAGCATAAATAACTTTATGACTCTATTCTGGAAGAAGTTGTCATGTGATATATTTTAAAACAGCAGTATAGATATACAAAATACAGATGGCTTTCTTTACAATAATGCAAGTGTTTCTGAGAATTTATATAACTATGCAGTATGATTTATAACAATTTCTATAAATATAATATTTTATTCTACTGACAATAGTAAGTATGAGAAAAAAGCTCAGATACAAGTAATTCAAGGTTTTTTTGGAAGCTGTTAACTGCATTTACATGACAGAAAATAGATGCATCTTAATATATGTAATGTCTGAACCATATTAGCCAAAGTTTTTGATTTAAATGAATATTAGAACTTATTTTTACAAACTTTGAATAAATTAATATGTAAATATGCCCTCCCTTTTTTTTTTTTTTCTTTCTTTCACTCTCTCTCCCTCTCTCACGTCTTTTATTTCTCTCTCTCCTCTTGGTTCCTAATATCAAGTTTATTTGAATGCTATTTGAATACAAATGTATTATATTAAATAGATGTATATAGTAGTATGAATAGTTTTAAAAAAGTTTATCTTAGTTTATATGATGCTGTTTTATCAAATGTGTAGTTTTGTCTTGCTAGATAATCTAATTGAAAGTTGTTAATTTAATGTTAAATATAACTAGTATTAAATTGATAAGGTGGTAGCTGAGGTACTGCTGCTTAGGGTAGGGGTTAACTTGAGTGGTATATACTACTGTAAGTTGGAGTTTTAACTCCAGGCTGGGTGCAAGGTTTAATCCTTACATTATTTTCTCTTGTTCATTGTTGTATGTATATAGTTCTGACATCCACAATACATTTTGTAAACTCATTGTCACTACAAACAAAATTGAATCTTATACAAAATCCCATAAGAGATTCAATAAATACAGCTATATTTAAAGGTACACCTAAAGAAGGAGATGTAACATTACTTATTTTGTTAATTGTTATTTTGATCATAAGATTCTTATGTTTTAAAAATGCCAAATGACATCTCTAAAAGGAATTTCTTTAAACATTAATGGATTGAATAATCCATGTAAAAGGGCAAGCCTAATAAGATACATTAATTTACATAAGGCCAACTTAGTCTTCCTTCAAGAAACTCATCTCTTGAAAAAAGATATTGATAAACTAGCCAGAGACAAATATATAGTATTGGTTAGTTCAGAGCACACTCAGAAAAAAAGAGGAGTGGCTATTTTATGGAATAAAAGTATGCCCATTCCTAAAACTATTAAGTCTTATCAGGATGACAAAAGAATGTTTTGTATGGTTACAATACAAATTAATGGGAAGACTTATACATTAATTAATTTATATTGGATACCTGGAATTGGTATTAATACAGTGAAACAGATCATATCATTCTCTATAGGAGATATTATTTTAGCTGGTGACTTTAATTGTATACTACATGAAAGTGACACTACCACTATAGGAAAAAGGAAAATTACATCTAATGCAAAACATTTAAATGATTTTGCTAATGCTTATCATTTAAATGATATTAATAATCAGATAGATTCAAAATCATTACCATACACCTTTTTTTCTAACAGATACAAAACTTATTCAAAAATAGATAGGGTCTTTATTTCTAACCAGATGGTAACAGATTTAATTAATTCCAAAATCATTTCATGTCCTATATCTGATCATAATTCAATTGTTTTGAGTTGCTGATAAAAAGTACTCACAATGTTCAGATCAAAAGGATACCAGCATACTTAACTCAACTAAAAGACTATAAAGAATATATACTTTCAGAAGTACAACATTTTCTAGACATAAATAATACTCCTGAAGTCTCCATTGTCTATGTTTGGGATGCCTTAAAATCATATCTATATGGACAAAGTATCAGATGGTATAATAATAAAAGGAAATCTTGGGATAAGGAATTGTTAGATATTCAAAGTAAATTAGACTCTTATAAACATAATAATAAAGAAAATATTATGGATAAGAAAGTCATTGAAGAAATAAACAAACTAAATGAGAAATACAAAGAAATTTTAACTCATAAAGTTAAAATAACTCTAGAGAAATACAAGTTTTTGTCTTACTCAATAAGCCCCAAATACTTACATAGACTTAAAAATAAAAAAAAAGGTTGAATAAACAAAATCATATCAAAGAAATCTTTTCTCTAAGGAAAAAGAAGAATGTTTCTAGTCTACCAGAAATACTAGATGAATTTAGAAATCACTTTCACAAAACTAACCATAATAACATTAACATGGAACCTAAAGATAAAATAAAGGAGTTTATAACCACAAACATGAATAAAAAGCTTAATAAACAACAGATTAAACTATTGGATAAAAGTATTTCATATACAGAGGTTGTTACACAAATAAACAAGCTTAAATCAAACAAAGCACCGGGTAATGATGGTATTATACCAGAGATATATAAAATCCTTTCTAAAAGTACATATTCATTAATACATAAGGTTTTTATTTTGGCCCAAAATGAGCTAATAACCCCCCCATCTTGGCAATATACATTTATTTTGCCAATTTTAAAACCTAATAAATAAAGATCCAACTACCTTCTTCAAAACAAACTTCTAGCTGACTGTCAACATGGATTCAGACCTTTCCACAGCACTACCACTGCCCTCCTTTCCTTCTCTGACTCCATAAATAATAATCGAAATAATAATCGTTTCTCCTCAGCACTATTCATAGACCTATCAAAAGCTTTTGATATGGTTAACCATAATATACTTCTTGAAAAACTCAACCTCTTCTCTCTCAGCTCACATTCTCTACAGTGGTTTAGAAGCTATCTCGTAAACAGGCAACAAACAGTGCTTTGGGGGAACAACCTATCGTGCTTACTCCCAGTAAATGTTGGTGTTCCACAAGGATCAATCTTAGGACCCCTTCTTTTCTCATTATTTATCAATGACCTTTATTTAAATGTGCCACAAGCTACCTGCATCCAATATGCAGATGACTCGACTTTGATCTGCACTGCTAAAAATGTTTCCTCCCTCCAGTCCATCACCCAAACAGCTTTCTAAAACATTGAAAAATGGTTTATGCAACACTGCCTCCTCCTTAACCCCAAAAAAACTAAGCTTCTTCTCTTTACTCCTACTAATAAATCTCCTACACCATTCTTCACTATCTCCTCAAATAATTCTACCTGTATTAACCCTGATAAAACCACTCGACTATTAGGTGTAACCATTGACAACCATCTCAACTTTGATGACCATATTAACACTACTATTAAAGTTGTTAATAAAAAAATTGGGACACTTTACAGAATTAAACCCTTCCTTACCCCAGCAGCCAGAAAAAACATTGCACAGACCCACCTGATCTCCACCCTTTTTATGCCTCAGCTATATATACTACCTTATCTAAAAATAACATTACCAAACTCTCTACCTGTTATAATAGTATAGCCAGATTCATTACTGCTACTCCCCTCAGAACTCACCACTGTCTCAACCTCAAACAACTAAATTGGCTAGAGCTAAACAACCACCTACTCTACCAACAATTACTTGTCATTCATAAGGCCCTTCACTTCCTGATAATACTCCTAGCCTGGCAAAACTGATTTCTCCTTATAAAACCTAGCCACACTTGGCTCTGCCAATAAACTCCTAGTATCCTCAACTAAATCATACAATAAAGCTGGGGATGCGTTATTTTCAAATTCCATAGGTAAACACTGGAATCAACTCCCTCAAGAAATAACTAATCAAGACTCTACCTCTCTGTTCAAAAAACATATCAAAGAACATCTTAAAGCTCAATGGCTATGTCCTTGTATTAATCCCGACTGAAAGTATGTCTCCTCACATCTAATTTTTCTACCCATCCCCCTTCTGAGCTCCTAACTTACACTTTCTATTGTTGAGAGTTACATCTTAAAAGTATGCCTCCTAGTAGTCTAATTCAGTATTATGTTTTTATTTTTAATTTGTTGAACTCATCTTATAAGTATTTAGATTTTATTTTGCAATTTCTCTTTTTTACCTTTTATATTTTTATTCAAAATATTTTTTTTTTCTGATATATCATTGTTTGTTTTGCCTGTACTGGAGCTTTTCTCCCCGGGCCTCTACTGTAAACGGATATATATCCAGTTGGACTAGCCCGGTCAACAAATGTAAAATAAAATAAAATAAAATAAAATAAATAGATGCACTTCATATCGACCCATCTCATTACTTAATGTTGATTATAAAATGTTTATGAGTATTTTTGCTGATAGATTGAAGACAATCATCCCTGGCATTATAGATATAGATCAGACAGGCTTCATTGTAAATAGAAATACTTTTGATAATTTAAGGAGAACTTTAACATTAATTGATTTTGAAAATAGGAAAAAGAAAGATTTAACACTTATTAGTCTTGATATAAGTTCAGCATTTGATTCAGTAAGTTGGGACTATCTGTTTACCTTACTGAAGTGCACAAACTTCTCAGATGTATTTGTAAATTTAATTGAGCATTTATACAAAGGAACATTGGCTTATATTAAGGTAGGAACATATGTCTCACAAAAAATACCCATTTTTAAAGGTACAAAACAAGGGTGTCCACTCTCTCTACTATTATTCACGTTAATAATGGAGCCTTGGGCTAATTTGATCAGAAACAGTACTGACATAGAGGGTTTTGAAATAGATGAAAATACAACATCTAAAATTCAACTTTTTGCAGATGATGTTCTAATTACATCAGCAGGATCTAATTCTTCTATGCAGTCTCTATTTGATAAAATGATGAATTTTAAAAGTATTTCTGGTTTAATATTCAATGAAGAAAAAACTAAAATACTACCTATATATACACGAAAAAATATTCTCATTAGTGATTTTACTAAATATGTACCCAATAAATTCTTTAATGTAAGAGCAAATGAGTATCTCATGTTTTCTTATTCGAAAGGTAGAAGTATAAGAGATTTCTTGGTGCGTGGGAAGTTTCAGCTGCCTGTAAGTTATAAGAGTTTGGGAGTGGGTGCAACAGGTACTTTCCTTTGTGGAAAGTGCAGTTATTGCCAGTATGTAGTGAAAAGTTTTGATAAAATTAATGAAAAGTATTTTACATGCAAAGGGAGATTTTCCTGTGACAGTACTGGAATAGTTTATGGTTTGAAATGTCCCTGTGTGTGGTAAGGTATACACAGGGGAAAGTAAAAGAAGTTTCAAACAAAGGTTGAAGGAACAGGTTAGGGATGTTAAAAAGGGCAAAGAAGAAAGTCCTGTTGCATTACATTTTAAAGAATGTCACAGTGGAAATATACAGTTCTTACAAGCTACAATTTTGGGGCAAGTACAACAAATGTATGACTTTGATATGAAAAGACAACTTTGATTGCTGTGAGCCACAACAGAATGGCATTAAATATACTGATCACAAGGATATTGCCAATATCCTGGCAGATTGATTCACTGCCAACTTCAACCCCCTCTCACCCTCAAAATGGCCCATCTCAATACTGGAAGATTGCCAAATTCCAGTAATAATTGCCACACAGGTAAAAAACGCACTCTCCAAAGCTAAGAATACAGCATCCATGGGACCAGATGACATCCCGGGCTGTATACTACACGAACTACAAAATGAACTGGCACCTCACCTAAGTGCCATGTTTAATCATACCCTCACGTCAGGTTTTGTGCCCACTGAGTGACGCACAGCTACAGTTATCACACTCCACCTTGGATCCCGGGAACTACCACCCCATCAGTCTGATGAGCCTGATCTGCAAGGTCATGGAATGTATTATCATGGAACTTATAAATAAAGACACTGGCAACCTTAAAACACTGGACCCCACCCAGTTTGGTTTCGAGAAGGGCCGATTTTGTCTCTTGAACCTGATTGACTTCTTCGAATCAATCTCCAGAGGCGTGGATGAAGTTAAGGTAGTCCACACAGCCTATCTGGACCTTGCCAAGGCCTTTGACACCATCCCCCACTCTGGAATCATAGATACACTTACTAAGCTGGGCATTAATCCCTACATCAATAGGTTGCCAACTGGCTTACTGACAGAACCCACACTGTAAAAGTAGCTGACTCCAAATCCAGCTGCAGACAAGTGACAAGTGGAATACCTCAGGGTTCAGTCCTGAGACCTCTCTTGTTTGGCATCGACTTGTCTGAAGTACAGGCCAACACTAAGGGACTCTGGCTAACAAATTTCGCAGATGACTGCAAACTGGGAGCCATTATCGAATCCCCAAATGATGGGAATACTCTACAAAAGGGCCTTACAGAAACAGATGCTTGGTGCCAGAGCCATGGGCTCAAGCTCAATGCCAAGGAATGAATAGTTATCCCCTTTGGGAAAAAACATGTACCCATGAATTACCACATAGGTGGCAGTACACTAAACACAGAAGGTGTGATAAGAGACTTAGGGACACAGGTGAACAGTGGTCTCACCTTCAATAACCACATCGCCACAACAGTCAGGAAATCCTTCTAAGTGGCACACCTCATCACTAAGGGCTTTTCATCCATAAAAAAGGAGGTCATTGTCCCACTGTACTCATCCCTCATTAGACCCATTATAGAATACAATGCCCCATTTGGTATGTACCTCTCAAGACATCTGCAACAACTGGAAAGGCCGCAGAAATACCTCACTAAAAGAATCACAGGCCTAAAGCAGATGCCCTATGTTGACCACCTTAAAAAAACTCCAGCTATACTCTGTTGCATATCGTCTACTCCAAGGCGATCTCTGCTTAATATACAAGGCCATGTCAAACCCAGACTGTTGAGCATGCAACACTTAAAGAAATCCCAATCCCTCAGAGCCACACGCTCCAGAGATCTAAACTTTGTCATCACAATAAACAAAACATGCTGGAGGGATAGGTTCCTGACCCAGAGACTCCCCAGACTCTGGAATAGACTGCCCATACATGACAAGCAGAGCGCCTCTTTGGCCCTCTTCAAAAGGAACCTTGATGATTGGATGGGAGAAAGAAAATTCACCCCGGGGATCACGTCAGTTGCCCTGCTAGACCGGGGTCCAGGGAAGTAAATAGTGTGTGAAGAAATAGCCAGGGAATTGTTATGGCTAGGCTTGTATAGGCCCTAGGGCTGATAGCTTAGTACCAATCTATGAACCTATGGAAGTTAGAATCTACTTTAATTCTGAAGTTTAACACTTTAATTTCGTATGGAATTAATCAAGAATGTCACTGGAAATATTTTCTTTAATTAATTTAAGTTTATGATTGGTTAATTGTTTGTAATCATGCTATTTAAAGATAGAATATGTGAAGTAGGGATATACTCTGTAAAGGCTGAAGAGTCAGAGGAGTCTGCATTTTATTTGCTGCCAACCAGAGTTTATTGGATTCAGTCTGTGTTTATTTTACCCCTGAGGTCTGCTGCATTTTGTTTGCTTACTACTTGTTTATTTGGTTTCAGTCATTGTTTACCTTTTGTGGGACTACATTGTGGATCTACTACTGGACTGGACTATCATTTTAATAAAATATAAAGGTAATCACTGGCTTCTTTCCTTGTGTGGTGGTGAGCTGTTCTGTTTTCAGTTCGTGGTGAAGTAGAGTAATATGGTCAGTGATTCCTTTAAGTTTCTCCACAGAATATTTGGAGAAACTTCTCAGGAAATTTCACAAAAGACTTTGGACAGTTTTCTCAATAAGACTGTTGAGAATACAGCTTCAGCTAGTCTAAGTAAAAGCCAAGAAGGGGTAAATGTTTTAGCTCTCAATCCAAGTGAAGTCATGCCTGCTCTGTGTGCCATGTAGGGTGAAAGCAGAAATCAATGGAATGGTAACCCTTTTGCTGCAATTGGAAAAAGCAGAGAGACAACAGCTACTCCGGAGTTGCACTTTAAGTCTGCAAAGGTATGTGGAGCTTAACATTTCCCCTAGAGGCTTGAGAGATATGAAAAGTCCTTCTCCCTTTAATTTACATGAGGAAGAAGAGAAAAGTTCCATGCTAGATGGATAGCTGCTGCCCACAAATGTAGCACTGAGTGGGTACAGATTCTTATTGAGAGAGACGACCTTAAAATAAGGAAATTAGTGACTGAGATGAAAGAGGCATGTCAAAACATCATTCAGCAGTCTAACAATTCAGTTTTAGAAAGTTTCCTGGTTGGAATGAATGAATGACCGTCAGGTTATGAAAAAGAACTTATTGCTCACAAGAAGGATAAACTGCAGAGGGATATGCGTGATTATGAATGGAAGTCTGCATTTAATGTTTCAACTAGCCAGTCAAAGAAACGGCAGCAGGTGAGATTTCAGCAAGAAGCAGGAAGAAAAGTAAATAATGTCTATATTTCATCAGCAGGCAGTGAACCTCCATTTGTGAATGATAACAGTGATGAGGAGAATATGTTTCCAGGACTTCCTGAACCAGCTAACCCGGGTTATATGGTCAAGAATTTTCGTGAACCAGGGAGAAATTATGGTAAAAAGAGGTCCAGAAACTATGAACATGGATAGGACAGTTATGGGGAATATAACCCCAAGTACCAGACATAAAAAAGGCAAGTGGTACTAAGTTAAATGTTATAAATAATGATTATGTAGTAAATTTGTCTGGATGTATTTTATCAGATACTGGTCTAGTATTGTTAAATAGAGGTTTAAAGTTTATTCCCAGGGCTTTTTCTAGAGGGTATGGACTGAAAATTGAAGTGTTTAAATTTATTAGAAAATTGTACTTAAAATCATTTATTTGCACAAGATACAAATATAATTCATGAAAACAATGTGGACAGTGAAGATGATCTAAGTGAAATGAGTTTTCATTCATGTGTTTCTGATTTAGAAAATGATGTTTATTGTAAGTTAAACACTGAAAATCTGACATACAAAAGTGATTTTATTCCTGTGTGTAGGGAATGAAAATGTACAGCAATTTTCTTCTGCTTTACAGTTTTCAATAGACAAAGAGCTGGAAAAAGTGAATAAAAACAAGAAAGAAGTTAAATATAATTTAAGTAGAGAAGAATGGAAAATCCTATTAAAGTTAAGTGAAAATAGGGAATTGGTGTTTAAACCATCAGATAAAGCGAGTAAATTAGTGGTGCTTCATTACAATTCGTATCTGAATATGTGTTATGCTCGTTTAGAGAATGTTAAAGTTTATGCCTTGGTGGAGCTGGGATGTTATCAAGAAGCAGTAATTAAATTCAAAGAAATGCTAATGAAGGGGTTAAGACTAAAATATTTCTCACAACAGGATGTATATAAAAAACTTGCAGTTAAAGATAGCACTATGGCATACTTTTGTGTCCCTAAAATACAGAAAAGTTTAGTGGATCCACCTGGACGTCCCATGGTCTCTGCATGCAGTTATTTTACATATAACTTTCCTTTCTTGAGATTGTTAATAGAGCACCTTGCAGCATTGTGTCTCTACCCTATTACTTGACCTCTCCAAAGCCTTCGACACTATCTCACACAGCCTGCTCTTATCCAAACTGTCACAACTTAACCTCTCTCCCTCCTCCATAAATTGGTTCTCCAGTTATTTATCTAACAGATACCAAGCTGTAATATGGAAGAAGGCCACTTCCTCTTTCCTTAGTACCCCACTGGAGTTCCCCAAGGATCTATTCTTGGTCCCTCCTCTTTAATATATTTATAAATGATTTCCACAAATCTATTCCATTTGCAAATATCATCCAATACGCAGATGATTCTACCATTATCTGCCACCTCTTCCTCTTATCTCCTCTCTTCACTCAGGAAGCTTTCTCAATTACTGAACATTGGATGAAAATAAATCACAGCCTCTCAAAGCCTCAAAAAACCTCCAAATCCACTTCTCCAAACTTCCTTAAACATAAACTTCTATTACCAGCCAAAATAACTCACCTACTTGGGAACTGGTATCTGAAGCTAAGCTACTAGGTGTTCAAATTGACAACCTGACAATAAAAACTCATCTACTAACTTAATATTAAAAAACTCATCAAAAACTAGGTATGCTCCTCCAGAATCACTCTATCTTACTCTTCTCCTCCTCTCTTCCCTCCTCCTTTACTCCCTCTTCTCTAATCTTCAGATCTCATCTCACTAAAAAACAGCTTTCCTCCTGCTATAACAAAATTGCCAAATTCATAATAATACAGATCCTCCACCCACCACTGTTCTCTCTCCAAAAACTAAAAAAACTAAACTATCTACTATCTAATCATCTCATCTATATAGCTGACTTTAGCTCATAAGCTCATCATCTCAACCCCTCTTTGTCCCTCCCTGTCTTCTGCCTTTAAAATGCACCTACCAAATAGAGTCTTAAGGTCCAACAATCAAAACCTACTGGAAGTTCATAAACCATCTTATCCCCCCAGGTAAACACTTACTATCCTGTAACCCTTTCCCGTCTCTGGAACTCACTCCCACCATCCATTCGCCACCTCTAACCACTACATGTTCAAAAAGTATCTTCACACATATCTAAGTTCCCAATGGGATTGCTCTTGCTCCCACCCCTCATAAATATATGACATCCTTACCTCCTTTGTGCTTACGATACCAACTTTACCTAACAAAGCTTGTGTTCCCTCAGTATCCACTCTATACTATAATGTTCCTTCTGCATAACTCCTCTGTTATGTATTTCACATTACTTCCCAGCTCATTTACTTCACATTAATCCTCATTGATTGTATTGTTTTGAATGCTTTTGAATTTTGAGCTTAAATGTTTTATCTACTACTTTTGTATAAATATTAGCAATCTTGTGTATGAACCTAATTTTGTGTGTGCTGGAGCTTTTCTCCCCAGGACTTTTTATCTACTATTTTGTATAAATATTTAGCAATCTTGTGT